>NC_058132.1:482142984-482240260 GCF_016433145.1 Gracilinanus agilis
CTGCTTGAACGCATGGGTCGGGGTGGACATGATTGAGGGTGTGGACTCGAAACTACCACACCAATGCAACTACCAACAATTTGGAAATTGGTCTTGATCAAGGACACATGGCAAAACTAGTGGAAATGTGCATTGGCCATGGGTGGGGGGAGAGCGGGGGTGGGGGGCGAAGGGAAAGGAGGAGCATGAATTATGTAACCATGTTAAAAATAAATATTAATAAATGTTTGAAAAAAAAATCAAAGGTGGAAGGTACAGGTCATTGGAGTGGAGGTTACAGGTTGTGTATTTGAACATATATGCCACCACACCCTCACATATATATGTGTACTCAATTTAAAATTTGTATAGGCACTTTTTGTTTTCATCTAAATTTCCTTTCCCAATATATTCTTTCTCTCTTCCTTTCAGAGAGCCATTCCTTACAACAAAGATTAAAGAAGCAAAGAAAGGCATTCCAGCAAAACTATCCACCCTACCATATCATTTGCATCCAATGGTTTGCTCAGTTCCCTACCTCCAAAAAGAAGATAGGGAAGTAAATTTGTATACCTCTTCTTTGGGAAAAGGCATGATCATTGCAATTATACAGAATTTAGGATTTTTTCCCTATATTCTTTCCTTTTACATTGTTGCAGATACTGTGTATATTATTTCTCTGGTCTTCTGTTTTTGCTTACTTCACTTTGTATCAGTTAATAAATGTCCTCTAATGTTTCTCTGTATTTTCATCATCATTTTTTATAGTAGATTAATATTCCATTATATTTAAACACAGTTTATCTATTCCCCTAAAAAGGGTCATCTACTTTCTTGCCAATTCTTTACTTTGAACCTTTATCTTCTGTCTTAGAACCAATAATACTGTGAGTGGTTCTAAGGCAGAAGAGTGGTAAGGGCTAGTAGGCAATGGGAGTTAAGTGACTTGCCCAGGGTCACACAACTAGGAAATGTCTGAGGCCAGATTTGAACCTAGGACCTCCCATCTCTAGGCCTTGCTCTCAATCCACTGAGCCACCCAACTGTCCCTGTTGCCAGCTTTTTCCTTTTGACCTTTCAATTAAAAAATTTACTCTCCTTCTAATATTGTGTGCTTGCCAGTGAGAATCTGGTTTTAGTATCTGGGAGTAGTATCTCTAGCAGAGATTTTATTGATTTATTGGACAGGGCTGTATGAAGGAAGAGGAAAAAAAAACAAGTTTCCCCAAAAGTGGTCAGACTCTTTAGGCCATGAAAATCTAGCACAAAAGTTGTATAAATTCTTTTGTTCCATTTTTTAAGTGTATGAAGGAAATATGTAATATGTAAAATAAAGAATATGGAAAATCTCAATTCATCCTATATGAATGAAGTAAAGGATGATAGTTGAAGGAAGTTGTATGAAGAGAGAGTTGCAATAGAAGCTGCAGTGAGTTAGAAGGTGGAAACATGCAAAGGAAATGTGTTTCTCAGTGAGAATAGCACTTTGATCTGAAAATACTGTTTTTGATGGCATGTATCTCCAAAGGAATTCAGCTTATGGGTACAAACTGTGGGAACTGGTTTAGCTTAAACCAAGGGAGACATTTAAACTGAGTTTGTTGAGAGAAAAGATAATTTGAAACAGGCCTAAGAGACAACAAACAATTTCAAGCCCATTTAAGATTACTCCAAATTAGGGAAGGGAATAAGCATTTACATAGCATATGCTATGTCTCAGGCACTGTGATAAGTCCTTAAAAATTACAAATATTATTTTTTTTTGATCCTCATAGTCTTGAAAGCTATGTGCTATTTTTACTCCTATTTTATAGTTGAGGAAATGGAGGCAAATGGCTTATTTGGGGTTACACAGTGTCTGAGAAAAGATTTGAACTCACGCTTTCTTAACTCTGGGCTCAGTTCTCTATCTATTGTACCACTTGCTACCTCCATTAACAGAAAAGGAATCCTTCTATTCTCATTAAGTTAATTTAATCTTGTTTTATTTCTTTTATTATAAATTTCATTGGTGTAAAGAACTCCTAGAGTGAAAACTGAATCTACCTACATGGATTGGCAACTGTGCTACAACTTTCAATATTATAGAATTGACTTAGGTTACATAGAGTAGACATGGCTTTTAAAATAAAATGCCTTTTTTTTTAATCCTGGGACTCCATTCTGGGAGCATAGGGCCACAACCAGTAGGCAATGGGACACACAATTGCTCAGGGTCACCCAGCTGGGAAGTGTCTGAGCCCGGACTTGAACCTAGGACCTTTCATCTCTAGGCCTGGCTCTCAATCCACTGAGCTAGCCCAGCTGCCCCTACTTTAGATTGCAGTTTCTTTAGCAGATGTAGTTTTTACAGGGTGGGGTTGCTAGCCCCACGCCCAACCCTCCTCCTTTTTTCATCCGGGCTAGGGACCGTCCTTGGCCCAGGAGTGGTAAGGGTGGGCAGTAGGGGTCAAGTGACTTGCCCAAGGTTACACAGCTGGAAGTGTCCGAGGCCGGACTTGAACCTAGGACCTCCAGTCTTTAGGCCTGGCTCTCAATCCACTGAGCCACTCAGCTGCCCCTAAAATGCCTTTAAATTATGCTATTTTTTATGCTATTTTATAAAATAATTTTCAGATTTTCATAATTGAGTTCTTCATCTTCAAAATCAATTTAGAATTTTATAGATGTTTTTACTTTTAGTTCTGTGACCTTGAATATGTGCTATACTGTGCCTGATGTATATGGGAAAGGCATGGATTGAGAGCAGTTTCTGCAAAAAGCACTATTTTTGTGGACAATATGTTGAGTCCTCCTTGTCAGATTATTTGATGGTTCCCAAGAAGGGGTAAGGAAAATGATACAAAACACAATTGGGTTCAGGAGGTCTTAGAAAAGCTGTTAGCTGATCAAGGCAAAGGATTATTGAATGTTGCTTCTATTTTATAGAGAGAGTAAAAACAGGCTGGAGAATTTGGGTAAGCTTTCCACATACACAGTAAAAGGTAATGATTTACAAAGTGATACAATGTATTCTATAAACCTCATCTAATCTAGACAATGGTTCCTATAGGATAATAAATCAATATGTAACAGCCTAGCTTGGATTCCCAAGGAAAAGCATGCATTAGTGATTTTGCAGGTACATCTGCTACAAAAGGGAGGAGGGAAAAGGAGGAGTTTGAGGCCTCAGGGTGAGGAGTGAGCTATGTGACTAACTTCAGTTGGTCTATGGCCTCAGTTTTGTTGAGGGTCTGTGCTTTCCCTGTCCCTCAGAGCTTTGCTCAATGGGGTTTCAGGATTTGCTTCCAACGTACAATAAACTCATTATATTAATGGTATGATATAATACCTCTCTCCTTCTGATCTTTACTAAACCCTAAAGTAATCTCAGAATGCAATGATAAGAGGGCTATGTCCAGGAGGACTATTAGTCTTTATCTTAAGTTCCATCTTGCTTGAGGAGAGGGGTTTTGTGGGTGTTCTGTTATGCTCTGTAGGAACAAAAATGAAATCTAAAAACCCATGCCACTTTTGTACAAGTGTTGGAAAAATAATGGGGGTTCAATATATTCCAGTGCCTTCCCTGTTGCAGTTCCAGGTAAAATTCTACTATATTTAAGTGCTTATCAGAGCCCCTTGAAATTTGGGTTTGCCAGAGGACAGCCTATTCTCACAATTATTCAGCCTGCTATTGAAAGAGATCCTTTCTGTCAAAATGGCATAGTTGCATAATTTCCTCCAGACATTCATATGAATAGTGAAATATCTGAGGAGAAAAGGGGGAAATCACATGAATAAATTCAGTGTGCGAATATATACACATGCTTAGAAATCCTCTATTCAGCTTGCTCCATATCCTCTTTTTCTCCCAGACAAGGTGCAGTTATCTCTTTTCCAGGTATCACAAAACTTTAGAGCTTTGTTTCCCAGGGACACTTCAAGCAGAGAGGTCAGCATAGTCTTTTAAAGTTGCCATTTTTTCAAACACTCTGCAAAGTTTATCTCTTCATTCTTCTCAGAAGTCTTTGATCATTAAAATGTTATTGTCTCTCTATGTACTGAGTTCCTATTGCCAGAACAATCTATTAATGAAAGGACTTGGAAACAGAGGAAGGGATGTTCTAGAACTTCTTGAAAAGTTCATGGCTTTATTGCAAGAGTTGTAATGAAATATTTTTATTGCCTTGACATCAAGAAGAAAGTGGGAATCAGACTTGGAAGATGGTGGACTCCTCCACTAAATATCATTCTCTGTTGCTTCTTTTGTAGCATGGAGGTGACTTCAGGCTCTGAAAGGCCATATAAACTGTGTCTGGTCTTACTGACTTGGAAAGGTTTGTTGTTCTGTCCCAATACATTTGATATTTGAGGAAACTGAGACCCAGAGAGCCATGAAATGACTTGTCCAAAATTATCCAGTTAGTAAGCTTGAACATGTGTGCAAACACACACACACACACAGAGGGAATATAGGTCCCAATTTGTGTTTGAGGGAGTGACATAACTAGTGTAGTCTGTTCAATGCAGAAGGCATTTAAACATAATTGTTGTCAATGTCCTTTTTTTATATCATCAGTTTCCCCCAGCAGTCTTTCTTCTCTCCCTCCCTGAAAGTCATCTCAGATAACAAATGGTATTTTTAAAGACAAAAGAGGAAACAGAATAAGAGGGAAAAATCAGCAAAATCTCTTTTATACTTTGGAAAAAGTCGGAAAATATGTGTAATGTAACAATAGTGGGAGGACTCCCATATCAGCAAAGGGGTGGAAAGGGGCTGTCTTTTTGTATACCTTCTTTTGTCATGTTTGTTTTTTAGAATTTTATACTTAAAAACATTTAAATTGATTTTAAAAATAAATTTATTTATTGATGTTCTGATTTTATCTTACATCACCATAGTTTCCTGCAGCATACCTCCTTCTCTCCTTCCCAGAGAGTCATCCCATATAACAATATAATTTTTGAACAACAAAAAGAGGAAACAAGCCAACATGAATGATCAAAACACTGAAAAAATTCAAAAATATAAGAATACTATGCTGGTGGACCTACCACCTCTGTAAAGGAGTGGGATGAAAGTATTTCCTTATATCTCTCATTGAGCCACACTTGTTCATAATTTCACAATATTCACTTTTGACTTTTCTATGTGTGATTGTTCTATTTTATATGATTGTAGGCATGTATATTATTTTCTTAACTCTGTTTACTTCATTCTGTCATATATACATTATATCACCTGATCTTTGCAACAAACCTGTAACATAGTTGTTATATTGCTCTTTTACAGAGACAGTAACTCAAATCCACAGAGGATAAGTGACTTGCTCAGGGTCTCAAAGCTAGTATCTTATAATTTGAGTCCAGGTCTCTGAATCTGTCTTCCCGATTAACACTTTACTAATGGTCTTTGTCTCCTCATGGGCTTGATTTCTAACAAAAATGAACAGATGAAAAATATTTTACTAAGGGATTAATGTGGCACCATTAAGCACCAGGAATATACATATAAAAAGTGCACCAACATCTTAATGAACTCACATTTTAATAAAAGGAGACAACAGACATGACAGACTGAGCTGTAGGGTAGAAGATAATATTCTGTCGTTCTTAAAGGCACCTTCATGACAGATGCTAAGGCTTATGAACTGTAGAGGACAAACTCTGGATAAATTAAAGAACCATTTCCTCTATACAGTTCTAAGCAAGCAGTTGCCTGAGAATAGTTTAGAACATACTTATTTACTGACTTGCTCTAGCTAGAAACATAAGGTAGGAACTAAATTTGTCTCAAGCTTCATGCATGATTAATTATCTCCTGTCATTCTCTTTCAGAAAATCACCTTAAAGGTTTTATTGATTTTAGTATGACAATTTCCAAGTAATGAGCTGTATTTTTGATATTCTTTATTTTTTTCAAATGTACTCATAAAATATTAATACAGTATATAAGACACAAAAGTATAGAGCATTAAATGTATAAAAATGCTAACAAGTCAGTTCTAAAATGAAATTTTAAATGAAGTACAGTGCATTATAGGTTTAATTGTCTTGTTTTATGCGGTAGTATATTGTAAGGTGCTTTATTATAAAATCCATCAGTTTTTTTAAGGTGATATTCATTGAACATTTTCTCCTTTTGGAATCCAGCTTCAACTGGTTTGGGAAAATAGCAATATAATGGGAAAAACAGTCATTTACCTAAGGCATACACAAAACTAGTTGGAATGGGAAGACTTCTATTTCTCTACCATATAAATGCAGCTAAAGCAGCTTGGGAGGAGTTTAAGTTTATTTCACTTTTCAGTAAAAAATGATTCATTTTTTCAATATCAAATCAAATCACAGGCACCTTCCAGTGTTATTGATTAATTTAGCTACATTTGCCAGCTAACTAGGGGATGAGTATGGTTTGATTTTTTTCCCCTGACTTTGAAAATAACTCTTTTCAATGCCGATTCCATGTCTTGGTGGATTGAGATTTGCAAACTTGTTTATTGCTGTGCTGTAGTTCTCAGAACTGTCTTTCCCAAGTCATTAATTTACTTTCAGGAAGGAAAGCATGTATCTTTTATTTTTATTCTTTATTCTTTAGCTTTTGGATCTCTTGTTCTCATTCCCTATATATAGAAGGTATGGATCCCTTTATTTTTGGTGGTGATTACTTGACTTTTATGAGATTGTTTTTCAATGTGTTCTTCTGAAGTAGAGATATTTATTTGGCTCTTTCTCCTGTATTTCTATTTTATATTTCCCATTTCTCCATACAATTCTATCTCTGTTATCCCAACTTTCTTCTCTCCTTTCAGCTGTGACATGAATGTCCCAGTCCTTTCATGCCGGTTATCTTCCAGGTAGATGCTAAAGAAATAGAGCAGAGGGGAAATATACTTTATAAAGAATATGACATCTTAATTCAGGATAACTGGGGAAAAGAAACCCGACAACCAACTCTATGTTTAGGGGGGAATGATCAGTCTGAATTAGTCAAATGTCAAAGTTTCTGAAAAATTTTAGGGAAATTAAATTTTATTACTCTTAAGCATCATTAGCTATACAGAGTGCTAAAAAAGTAATTTTTAGGTGAGACCTCCCCTTCCTTTAAAGATGAAATAAGACTTTGTATATCAGTGATAGATGTGTCAACATCCTTAAAAGGTTTTGTGTTTTTATTTTTTTAAAAAGTCATTCTTTAAAAATATTTATTTTTTTAGTTACATGTAGAAACAATTTTTTAATAATTGTCTCCTGACATTTTAGGATTCAGATTTTTCCCTCCCTCCCTCCACCCCAACTTATCAAGTTGATAAATAATCAGATATGTTATTACAGTGCTTTCATGTAATGCATATTTTCATATTGCTCATTTCATTATGTGAATATATCATCATATACAATAAAAATCTCATGAAAGAGAGAAACATGCTTTGATCTACACTAAGATTCCAACACTTCCTTCTTTGGCTGTGGATAGCATTTTCATCATGAGATGCTTGTGGTTATCTTGGAGACTTGTTTTGCTGATAATGGTTTGGCCCTTCACAATTGATCATCATATAATATTTCTTTTTTCTGTATACATTATTCTTCTGGTTCTGCTTCTGTCACTTTGTATCAGTACATATAAGTCTTTCTAGGTTTTTTGGAACTCATCCTGGTTGTCATTTCTTATGGTGCAATAGTATTCCATTACGACTATATGCCACAACTTGTTCATCCATTCCCCAAGTGATGGGCAACTCTGCAGTTTCCAATTCTTTGCCACTTCAAAAAGAGCTGCTAAAAATATTTTAGTACAGGTAGATCCTTTCCCTTTATCTCTTATCTCTTTGGGACATAGACACAGTAGTGTTTTTATGGGTCAAAAGGTATGTGTGATTTTATGACCCTATAGCCCTGATTCAATATTACTTTTTCAAAATGGTTTTATTAGTTCACAGTTCTACCAACAGTAGATTATTGTCCCAATTTTCTTACATCCCCTCTAACATCCATCATTTTCCTTTCTGGTCATGTTAGCCCATCTGGTAAGTGTGAGGTGACATCTTGGAATTGTTTTAATTTGCATTTCTTTAATCAGTTGTGATATGGATCTTTTTATATGATTAAAGATAGTATTAATGTCTGCCTCTGAGAGCTGCCTGTTCATATCCTTTGACCATTTTTAAACTGAGGAATACTTTGTATTCCTATAAATGTGACTTGGTTCTCTATGTATTTGAAAAATAAGACTTTTGTCAGAGATACTTGCTATAAATCCCCCACCTCCAATTTATTATTTCCCTTCTAAATGATTGCATTGGTTTTGTTCATACAAACCCTTTAAAATTTAATATAATTAACATTATCCATTTCACCTTTTTTAATGTTCTTTATATCCTGTTTAGTATTACTTCCCTCATCCATAAATCTTACAGGTGTAAGTTAAGTTTTGCAGGATATGCAATAAGCCATGTCTGGGTGCAGGGCTGCCAGTTGGACACGTGGAATCATGGTAGATTCCTGATGTCATGCCAGGGCATGAGACCAAACGTCAGTTGGGCTGTGCCCTATATAAGGGAGAGAGAAACCAAACTCAGGGACTCATTCTGGAACCAGGGGAATCCAGGGTAGTTGGGACAAGCTTTTCTCTCCTTGATTTATTAACCAAGCCAAGAATCAACCAGCATTCTTGAAAGTTACAGGATTACTACTGAACCGTAGGGTCAATTATCAGCATTCATCAAATTACTACAAAAGATTTATCCATCTAAATATTTTCAATCAAGCTGCAACATAATCCGTCCATAGGCAGGCAGTGTCCACCAAAGCAGGCCAAATAGGCCAATGGGCCTGGCTGGCCCAGCTCAGCTTTCAACATTCTGAAGCTCTTAGATTATATACTTTGAGCTAAGATTAGATTTCATTTAGGGATTCCTAAAACCCTCTTCGCTTTACTCAGTTTCCCTTGTTATTTGATTACATAAAGTAAAATCTTTGTTATAAAACACAAACCAAGTATTGACCTTTTGTTGGTTGGCCTGGCAACAAGGCAGCTTCAAAGGAGTTTTAAGGGAACTGGAAGGGACAGAGTGGTACCCAGCTTTACTCTCTGAAGCTATGATTAATTACCATCATCAATTTTAGTAGTCAGATGCATTATTGATCATCACTAATACCCTAACAACACTGATATAGTTATCATCAGTTAACCATTGATTGACACCAGGAGACTAGTCTTCCTGAGGAACCATAGAGTTCCAAAGGAAGTTTAGTTATATCATCTGACTTCCTGTTGATACTAAAGGAAGGCTTAAAGCTTCTGTAACATCTGGGGCTTTTTGCTTTACTCCTCCAAGTTACATCAAATCTACTGAGTCCCTCAACAATCATAACACAGGTAAGTTTTTCTATGATCTTCTAATTTGTTTATGGTGTCATTCTCTATTTCTAGATAAAATATCCATTTTGACTTTTTCCTGCTGTGAGATGTTGGTTTATGTCTACTTTAGAAAATCACTCTTAATTTTTTTATTCTCTTAATTTACACTATTTATGGTTTATTAACCAATAAATTCATTTTAATTCAAAGATATTTTATTTTCCATTATATGTAATAATAAGTTTTCAACATATGTTTTCCAAAATTATACAATCAAAATAGTCTCCTTTCCTCTTTCCCCTCCCCACCTTGGGGATTATAAGCAATTTCAACTGGGTCATATATGTATTATTATGCAAAATACAGTTCCATATTGGTTATTGTTATAAAAGTACATAAATACAAAGCCCAAACTCCAAAATAAAACCATAAAATCATTGATGGGAAAAGATAGTATGCTTTGACCCACATCTGTCCAACTCCAATAGTTCTTTATCTAGAGGTGGTTAACATTCTCCATCATGTCTTTCAGAATTGTCCCAGATCATTGCATTGTAGAGAGAGCCAAGTTTTCACATTTGATCGTCATACATTATTGCTGCTACTGTGTATAATTTTCTCCTGGCTTTGCTTATTTCACTCTACATAAATTCATGCAGATCTTTCTAGCTTTTTCTGAAGTCATCTTGCTTATCATTTCTTAAAGCACAATAGTATTCCATCAACAACATGTGCTAGAATTTGTTCAGCCATTCTCCTATTGATGGACATCCCTTCAATTTCCAATCTTTGCCATCACAAAAAGAAGTATTTAAAATATTTTTGTACAAGGAGGTCCTTTCCTTTTTTTATTATCTCTTTGAGATATAGACCCAGTAGTGGCATTATAGAATCAAAGGGTATGCTCAATTTTATAGCCTTCTGGGCATAGTTCCAAATTGCCCTTTAAAGTGGTTGGATCAGTTCATAACTACACCAACAGTGTATGTATCCAAATTTTGCCACATCTACAACATTTTTCACTTCCCTTTACTGCCATATTGACCAATCTGATAGGCATGAGGTGTTCCTTAAGCATTGTTCTAATTTGCATTTCTCTAATTAAGAATGTTTTAGAACTTTTTCCAAATGAATATTGATAGCTTTGATTTATTCAGAAGAAACTTGCTTGTTCATTTCCTTTGACCATTTGTCAGTTGGGGAATGCTTTGTATTATTATAACTTTGACTCAGTTCTCTATACATTTGAGAAATGTGGCCTTTATCAGAGAAATCTGTTATAAAATTCCCCCCCTCCAGTTTGTTATTTTCTCTTCATCTCTTGGTGACATTAACTTTGTTTATACCAAAGCTTTTTAATTTAATATAATTAAAGTTATTCATTTTACATCTTATGATGCTTTCTCTTGTTTGTCTGTAAATTCTTCCCTTCTCCCTAGATCTGCCAGGTAAACTATTGAATGTCTCCTTAATTTAGTTATGATATTACTTTTTATATCTAAACCATATACCCATTTTGATCTTATCTTGGTAAAAGGTGTGAGATATTGGACTATACTGAGTTTCTGCCATTTTCCAATTTTCCCAGCAGTTTTTGTTAGAGTGAGTATTCAAAAAATCTGTGGTCTTCAGGTTTATCAGACATCAAGTTGCTCTGGTCATTTACCTCTGTATGTTGTATATCTAATCTGTTCTATTGATCTACCATTTTTTTTATAATTATTGCTTTATAGTATAGTTTTAGATCTGGAATTAGTAGGCCACCTTCCTTCATATTTTTCATTAATTTCCTTGATAATATTGACCTTTTGTTCTTCCAGATGAATTTTTAAACTATCTTACCTAGTTCTAAAAAATAATAATTTTCTAGTTTGATTGTGATTGTGTTGAAAAAGTAAATTAATTTCAGTAGAATTACCTTTTTTATTAACTTGGCCTACCCATGAGCAATTACTATTTTTCTAATTTTTAGATATGACTTTATTTGTGGGAAAAATATTTTGTAATTATGTTCATAATAATTCCTGTGCTTTTCTGTGCAAGTAGATTCCCAAATAGTTTAAATTGTCTAGAGTGATTTTAGATGGAATTTCTCTTTCTATCTCTTGGTATTGGACTTTGTTGCTGATGATTTATGTGAGTTTATTTTGTACCCTGGAACTTTATTAAAGTTATTAATTATTTCAATTAGTTTTTTAGTTTCTTCTCTAAGTTTACCATCATATCATCTGCAAAGAGTGATAGCTTGGCCTCCTCACTGCCTACTTTAATTCCTTCAATTTCTCTTTCTTTGTGTATTGCTAAGCTAGCCCTTTTGGTACAATATTAAATAATAGTGGTCATAATGGGCATCCTTGCTTTGCAGATGATACTTGCTGATGCTTTTAAGTAGATACTACATATCATTTTAAGAAATGACCCATTTATTCTTATGCTTTCTAGTGTTTTAAAGAGGAATTTGTTTTGTATTCTTTTAAAGGCCCTTTCTGCATCTATTGAGAAAATCATGTGATTTGTGTTAGTTTTCTATAGTTTATTTTAAAATGAAGTGAACTTCCATTCAGAAATCTCATCTTCTATAGGTTCCCCCCCAACTTTTAGTTCTTTCCTTCTGAAATTATCTTCCATTTACATTCTATATATTTTGTCTGTACATAGTGTTTTGCATGTTTTCACTGACAATAGATTGTGAGCTCTTTCAGGGCAGGGGCACTGTTTATATCCTTTGCCCCCTATTCCTAGAAATTGGCACAGTTGCCTGGCAAATTTTAAGTATTTAATAAATGCTTTTTCACTGACCAACTGACCTGTCCACCATTTATTTAAAAGTTAGTGGGGTATGGATGAATGAGATGTTATTGTACCAATAAATTAAAGACAGTAAAAGGAGTTATCATAATAAAGATTCACTCTTTAAGTTTTCCCTTTCCCTTAATGCACAGGGTAATTTTATCCAATAATTTATTCTTTGATTTCATTCTTTTTCCTGAATTATCTGTTAAAGGAGGCATCAGGAGGAAGAGGAGAGGACCCCAATTCTTGATTCAGAGGTGTTAAAATACTGTCTCTGATGGTCCTCGCTATTGATTTTGAGTAAGTCACTTTACTTTTCCATGCCTCTGAATCCTTGTCTGTAAAATGAAGGAGTGGACCTATAGGGTATTTGAAGAACTTTTAAACTCTAGAACTTTAAATCCTAGTTTCCTGAAATTCCCAGCATTTCACATTAAATAATGAGTTGGAAGCTTTGAGTTTTCCCACTTTCCTTAACCAGAAATAAATTCAGCACTTTCTAACAATCCTCTGGGAGCAGGAGGAGTAGAAATACAAAAGAGCATAATGTAATACAAAGAGAATTGAACTCAAGAGTGGGAAGACTTTGATTCAAATGCTGGCTTTTATTTATTAGCTGTGTCATCATGAGAAAGTCGTCTAACTTCTCTGAGTTTCAAGTTCCTCATTTATAAAAGAAGTATAGTAATAATTGCATTAACTACTCACAAGGTCATTGAAAGGAAAGCTCTTTGTAAGCCCCCAAACACCATATCAGTATGAATCACTCTATTTAAAAATGACCTACTTAATCATAATGGAAAAGATATTCTTTGGTACTTCAATGAATCTATGATCATACTTTAAAATAAAAAAAATCAGAAATGATCATCCTTTTCTTCATCATTACCACCACCACTGCCACCACCATCATTATCACCATTTATGAGTACTTTGAAGTTTGCAAAGTGCTTTATAAATATTCCATTTTATTATTTTAAATTTATATTCACATATTTGTTCTGTATCTGTTACCTTAAAATACCTAGGAAACTTTCTCTCTTCCTCCTCTACTCCCATTAGAGAAAGTATTATTTGCAAAAAGATATATGGATATATAAAACTGTCTTGCTTATTTCTTTTTATAAGCTTTTTCTCTGGAGATGGATGTATACAAGTCATTCTTCAAACAATATTAAACAATATTTCTGTCATAGATAATATTCTCTTGATTCTGCCCATCTCACTTTTCATAACTTCATGTAGGTCTTTCCATTAAAAAATTAACTTGTTTGTGATTTCTTATTGTAGAGCAGTGTTCAATCACAACCATATGCCACAACTTGTCTAGTCATTCTCCAATTAATGGACATACATTGTTATATTGAATCTCTGGGAGCTAGGAAGTCACTCCGTGATTGACAGGTGAATCAGCTGGATGTCGGAATGTTCCCAGTGAGGCATGCGGACTCAGGAGAGGGCACCTGGGAACCCTGGCAGAGGTTCTTGGGGTCTTTAACCTGTCCCTGAGGCTGGATATCAGGGGATCTTGGTCTTTGGGGAAATTTAGACTTGCAAACTCAACCCTGCAAGCTCCTCCTGTGTTTCCTGTATCGTCATCATTTAATCTAGGGTCTCCAATACCTCTATCCCATACCATTATCCTTCTTTGCCAAATATATTCAAAGTTTAAAGTACCTTCCTGAATTGGTTGTTCAAAACTTATTTGGGAAGGGAGTCATGCAGTCAGATTACCAACATTACCCAGCTGAAGAGCCCAATAATTAATATCAATTAACCCCAGGTGGGTCCTGAAGGGATATCATACATTAACCTAAAGGATCCTGCCTGGGCAACTGTTATATAGGAGGAGGGGTGTCATCCTACCCTCTCTCTGTACTCCATCTACATATACATCTATTAGATAGTAGTGGCTTCCCCTTTTATTTACACCCTTCAATTTTCAGTTCTTTGCCACCACAAAGAAAATTAGTATAAATATTTTAGAACATATAAATTATTTTCTTTTTTTCCCTGATCATTTCAGGAAATAATCCTGCTATTTGTATTGCTGGGTTAAAAGGTATATACAGTTTTATAACTCTTTGGGCATAATTCCAGATTGTTCTCCAAAATAGTTGGATCAGTATACAGTTCCACCAAAGGTATGTTAGAGCCCCTATTTTCTCACATCACCTCCAACACTTGTTATTTTGTCCTATTATTTTAGCCAGTTTAATAGATGTGAGATGATATCTTAGTTTTTGATTTGCATTTATCTAATAAATAATGATCTGGAGTAATTTTCATATACTTATATATCGTTTTAAATTTTTCATTCCAAAGTTCTCTGTTCAAACTTTCAGACATTTATCAGTGGGGAATGGCTCATATTCCTATAAATTTGACAAAATTCTCTATATAGTAATGATAGAAAGTAGGTGCTATTATTATTCCCAATTTATAGTTGAAGAAACTGAAGAAGAAAGAAATTAAGTTACCTAACCAGTGTCAGAAGTGTCTGAAGAAAGATTTAAACTCAAGTCTTCCTGACTTCAGAGATAGTCCCTGATCCACTCACCATCTAGCTGTCTAGTTACATCACCCTGCACAATTCTTATAGGAAGTCTTTTGGAATCTACTGACATCCAATGTATGCTTCTCCATTGCCTTTGGGTGACCTATAGCTTTAATTCTTCAGTTACTGTGATATTTTATAACTCATTTATTCATTGTGTTTTCCAGAAACAAATTAGGTCTTTTTTCTGGGGATTCACATTGCTAAGTGTGGAGTTTCCTCTCTTTTCATCTGGACATTTGGTAATGTTTTCTTTGCTCGTGGCAATCCATCAATAGCACGGGACAGATAATATGAAATTTCCTTTTGAAATTGCTGTCCAATAATCATTAGGTCCATTCTTAATTCATATGGGTCTTAATTCATATCGGTGAATTGGGCAGGGTTTATTTTCATGAATGCACTCAGCCAGCTGTTTATTTCATAAAAGCCAAGAGATTAGGGTTTTATTTCTGTATTTTAAAGAAGATCTAACTAGAAACAGTATTACTAGTGTAAAGATAACCCCAACTGTAAAGAAAAAAGGGCCAGATACTTGCTCTGAGAATTAATTCTGATTTTATTTTGCATAAATATGTACATTGAGTTTTGTCTCTAATGGCTGTTAGGAGCAAATAAGGTATGATAAATGGTCCAGGATTTGCAATTTCATTCTTTCCCTTTTCTGCCTCTAAGTGTGACCTTTTCAGACCTCTGATTCTCAGGAAGGACGGTGATGATGGAAATCTATTGGTACTTGTCAAACTAGACTAAGTTTCATAAACTTTGTAAAACATAACCTCTGACTTTAGGGAAATGTTCCTGATGAAACATTCTGTATATCTAGAGAATTCTTACAATATGTTACTTTGACAAATGTAAACAAAAGATGAAGTGCAAATTATGTGGGAGATAAACTTTCTTTTAAAATACTTGTGCTGGTGAGCACAGAATAGTATACTTGTCAGATCTATGGGAAAGGAAAGATTTTAAGACCAAGCAAGAGTTAGAAAAAATCACAAAATATAAAATAAATAATTTTGACTACATCAAACTAAAAAGGTTTTGTACAGACAAAACCAATGCTACCAAAATTAGAAGGGAAGCAACAAATTGGGAAAAAATCTTTATAACAAAAAACTCAGACAAAGGTCTAATTACTCAAATAAAGAAGGAGCTAAATCAATTGTATAAAAAAATCAAGCCATCCCCCAGTCAATAAATGGGCAAGAGACATGAATACGCAATTTTCAGATTAAAAATCAAAACTATCAATAAGCACATGAGAAAGTGTTCTAAATCTCTAATAATTAGAGAAATGCAAATCAAAACAACTTTGAGGTATCACCTCACACCTAGCAGATTGGCTAAAATAACAACAGGGGAGAGTAATGAATGTTGGAGGAGATGTGGCAAAATTGGAACATTAATGCACTGCTGGTGGAGTTGTGAACTGATCCAATTTGGAACTGTGCTCAAAGGGCTTTAAAAGACTATCTGCCTTTTTTTTTTATAATTTTTTTTAATTTTTAACCCTTGTACTTTGGTGTATTGTCTCATAGGTGGAAGATTGGCAAGGATGGGCAATGGGGGTCAAGTGACTTGCCCAGGGTCACACAACTGGGAAGTGGCTGAGGCCGGGTTTGAACCTAGGACCTCCTGTCTCTAGGCCTGACTCTCACTCCACTGAGCTACCCAGCTACCCCCAAGACTATCTGCCTTTTGATCCAGCCATAACACTGATTGGATTATACCCCAAAGAGATAATAAGGAAAAAAACTTGCACAAAAATATTTATAGCTGTGCTCTTTGTGGTGGCAAAAAATTGGAAAATGAGAGAATGTCCTTCGATTGGAAAATGGCTGAAGAAATTGTGGTAACTGTTGTGATAGAATACTATTGTGCTCAAAGGAATAAAGAACTGCAGGAATTCCAAGTGAACTGGAATGACCTACAGGAATTGATGCAGAATGAAAGGAGCAGATCCAGGAGAACATTGTACACAGAGACTGATACACTGTGGTAAAATTGAACATAACGGACTTCTCTACTAGCAGCAATGTAAGGATCCAGAGCAAGGCTGAGGGACTTATGAGAAAGAAAACTAACTACATTCATAGGAAGAACTGTGGGAGGAGAAACACAGAAGAAAAACAACTGCTTGAACACATGGGCTGATGGGGATATTATTGGGGATGTAGACACTAAACCATAACTCTAGTTCAACTATCAATAATATAGAATTAGGTCTTGATCAATGATACATGTAAAACCCAGTGGAATTGAGCATCAGCCAAGGGAGGTTTGGGGGAGAGGGAAAGAACATCATATATGTAAGTATGGGAAAATATTCAAAATAAAAAAAATAAAATACTTGTGTTGAGAAATGGAAGTAAAAAGATACTTGAAAATTTAAAATTTGTACTTTATGAAAGCTAGAATATCAAGAGAGAAGTTGAAGATTTAAAATTCTAGATACATCAGATTATGCTCATACCTTCTGTCTGGACATATACCATTTTATCTTTCAAACTGAAAGAACATTTAAAATGATCTTTATTTTATTTCTTCTTTTAAAATGGCAAGGATATACTTTTCCCCTCTGTGAGATGTTCCTATATTCTGTAACAACCTAAAGTTATGTTTTAAGACACTTATATAGTGAGCTCTCAGTTGTCTGAAGGTGAATAAAATGAATTGTTGCTTGTGTCAAATGTGTTTTCAACTTTCTGTGAAGTTGAAACTTGCTTTACTCAAAGTCTGGATTGAAATTTTCCTTTGCACTCTTGTAGGCAGCTTGAAACCAACTAGCTACAATGTGGATTGATTGACAGGAATTAAATGACAGGAATACTGGTTCCAGATTCAAAGAGACTGGTTTTAAATCTCTTCTCTGACATTTACTATCTTATTACCTTGTGCAAGTTGTTTAACTTCCCTGGGCCTTAGTTTCTTTATCTGTAAAAAGGAATTGTACTATATGGCCTCTGTCTCTATATCTATGATCACATAGCTTCCTGTTTTTTTAATGAAGTTGTGAGTCATAAAAACAGATAATTTAGAGAAAGTGCAATTAATTCTGCTTAAAATACTATCTAATTGAGCTGAGCTTCTAGGAGGTGTTGAATAAGTACTTAAAAAACTAACAATATTCAGAGGTGGTGCTTTCTATTACTAACAAGAAAGTACTCTGAAATTGTATTCTTTCCATGCCCTGCCTCAGAGTGCCATCTTTTTCTACTCCTGATTATTATTATTTTTTTTACTAACTTTTCCTATCTTGCCATGTAGTGGCTACAAACATATTCTATCTCACTACTGATACACACACATACGTATACACATACACAGACACTAATGTGCCTGTGTATGTGTGTGTGCATGTGTGTATGTGCATGTATGCATGTAGCATTGGTGTACTTCATTTCTTACCTGAGTTGGTTTACTTCTTAGGCAGCCTGGAAGCCCTTTATTCTTAGCAGTTCACCAAGTTCATGCAAGATTTAGAACAGACACCTTGCTGACATTAGCACTACTGTAGCCCAGAATTCCTGAGCACATCTAGTCTATCAGCTTTAGTATCCCTGTCAACAGAGATTATTGGAGTGTACCATCATGCCTATTAAGTCTCTGATTTTCAGGAAGGTAGGAGATGATGAAATCATTTCGGCCCTATCAAGGAAGCAAGATGTAGAAAGTAAAATCTTTTATACTCATTATTTTGAAATTATTGTGAATTGAAGAAAACTGAGGTCTATGGATAGACATACACACCAAATTTAAGGAACTGATTCAGGAACAACCAACAATCTTCTGTCATTCTTACTTTTGCTACTCTCCATTCACTGGGATAATTAAAACTGGACACCTTCATGCACCTGGATTTTCTAGACTGAAATGTGTATGTATTAGCTGTCATATACATAATAATGATTTTTGGAAGAGCACAGAAATGTGACCTTTACAACATTTCAAATTATGATAAAATTTCTTTGAAGAAGTGGGTATTTAATAGTGTTTCTTTCTGTGTATTGCTATGCATAGTCAGCTGAGAGAGCACAGTAATTAATGCAAGACAGCACAATGCTCCAGGACCTGCTTTGCCCCAGTGCTGTCCATGGTTCCGTATTTTTAACTATAAAAAACCTACCTCTGCTTAGGCAACATAAATGAGCTTGAGATAGAAAAGAAATGCTTCTCTACTGGAAAAAAAGAGAGGAGGGAAAGGGAGTGAGAAAGAGAAGGTGAGGGGGAGGAGAGAGAGAAACAGAGATGGAGGAGGAGGATGATGAAAAGGAAGGAAAGAAGGAAAGAGACTTCTTTCCCCCCAAATACCTACTCACCATGGCAAACATTCTTTAATGTTCAGTATAATTTGTTTGGATCAGATATTATTCTATTTTTGTTTTTCATAGAGAGCATGTGTTTTTTTGGATCATAGAGGTAATTATATTTAGAGGAAATTATATATTTGGGTTGAATTTATTAAAATGAAATTTACTCAAAGAGATCAAAGTTACTATAAAAGGGACTTCTTGTACAAAGAAATAGCATCTCTTTTTTTGTGGTGGCAAAGAACTGGAAACTGAAGGGATGTCCATTATTTGAGGAATGATTGAACAAGTTGTGATATACTGTTGGGCTATAAGAAATAATGAACAGGATGATCATTAGAAAAAAATGGAAAGATATGTGAAGTGAACAGAATCAGGAGAATGTTATATGCAATAACAGCAATAAAGTATGATGATCAACTCTGAATAACTTAACTACTATTGGTAATGCATCATTTCTTGGTCAGGAGGTTGGTTGAATACTTCATTATATCAGGATAATCCACTCAAAATGTAGCATTATGCATTATTTTTGGATATGGCCAGTGTTAGCATTCGTGTGTTTTGGTTGTTTATTTCTTTCCTTATTTTTGGTAGGAGAGAGTGAAAAAAGGTCATTAGCTGAAAAAACAAACACACCACCTTTACGCCTTATTTGCTCTAATGGCTTCTGCTTCCACACATGAAATCCTTTGCTAATCTCCTGCATATCATCTTGCACAATGTTTGTTTTGATTGAAGAGCTTCTAGACATTTCTATTTGGTTTTCCTTTTTCATTATTCAATCTAGTGTCCTTTTAGATCCTAGCTGGGGATTTTGTGGAAGAGTTGGCTTCCTTCAGCATCTTTCATGTCACCTTTGTTAATGGTCTCTTCCTTTTGCCTTCCTTTATGGTTTATTTGATTTGTCCATGCACATGTGGCACCATTTCAGTAGAGTGTTAACTTCTTGAAAGCAGGGATTATTTTCATTTTGTTTTTGTATCTCCACCACCTAACACAGTGCTATAAAACTTTGTAAGTACTTTAAAAAAGGCATTTAAATTGAATTTGAAAATTCCTATTTTGTAAGATGAAGATGAGAAATAAAATATAGAAATAAGATTTAGAAAATTATTCTATTTCATTTGAAAAAATGAACTGAATAAATTCTAAAAAGTAAAATTTTATTCAAGGGTAAAGTCCAATATTTGAAGAGTGGTTTAAATTTCCCTGAGAAAGGTAGCATATTGGTTTAAAAATGACTTTTTGCTTATTATTATTGATGCCATAAGCCTTGGGGTCAAAATAAAAGGTATAAAATTTTTTTAAATCTTATTTTTCTTCATATGGCTTTAAAATTGGTAACCTTAAACTTGTTGCAAAGCTTTGCAACTAACATTTCATTAATTAAATTAATGTTTAATGCCACTATGAAAACTGGTAACTTTGCAGTACATTTTAAAAAGCCCTTTAAAAAACCCACTCAATGGGCAACTTATGTGACATATTTGGCATCTTCTATTTTGTCTTTTAACTGAAGCAGCTAATTGGTTCCTCTTTTATGTTATTTTTTTAACATGGCCATAATGTGACCTTAAGAAGCAGAAATTTATATCTTAAAAAGGCCCAACAGAGAATGAATATTTCTTTTGATTAAAAGTCCTACATAGAATAGCAGGGGTTGTTAGAAATCTGTTAATGTTAAATGATCCTAAAATCATGTGTCCCTATGATACTTTTGTGCTTATGATGATTTATGCTTTGAGAATCAAATCTCATTTATACCTATCTAGGGATCACATTCCTTCACCCTTTTAAATATTCCAAGCTTCTGAAAATTCACTCCTTATAACTTTTTTTAAAAATAATTTTTATTTTTTAGAAAAGTTATCATGGTTACATGATTCATGTTCTTACTTTCCCCTTTACCCCACGACCTCCTGCCCCCTACCCCCATAGCTGATGCACATTTCCCCTGGTTTTAACATGTGTCATCAATCAAGACTTATTTCCAAATTGTTGATAGTTGCATTGGTGTGGTAGTTTTGGGTCTACATCCCCAATCATGTCTGCCTCAACCCATGTGTTCAAGCAGTTGCTTTTCTTCTGTGTTACCTCTCCTGTAGTTCTTCCTCTGAATGTAGGTAGGGTTCTTTTCCATAAGTCCTTCAGAATAGTTATGGATCATTGCACTGCTTCTAGTACAGAAGTCCATTACATTCCATTTTACCACAGTGTATTGGTCTCTGTGTACAATGTTCTTTTGGCTCAGCTCCTTTCACTCTGCATCAATTCCTGGAGGTCTTTCCAGTTCAAATGGAATTCCTCCAGTTTATTATTTCTTTTAGCCCAATAATATTCTATCACCAGCTTATACCACAGTTTGTTCAGCCATTCAACAATGGAAGGGCATACCCTCACTTGCCAGTTTTGCCACCACAAAAATTGTGGCTATAAATATTTTCATACAAATCTGTTTATTTATGATCTCTTTGGGGTACAGACCCAACAATGGTATGGTTGGATCAAAGGGCAGCCAATCTTTTATAGCCCTATGAGCGTAGTTCCAAATTGCCATCCAGAATGGTTGGATCAGTTCACAACTCCACCAGGAATACATTAATGTCCCAATTTTTCCACATCCCCTCCAACATTCATTACTCTTCCCCTACTATCATTTAGCTAATCTGCTAGGTGTGAGGTGATTCCTCAGTGTTGTTTTAATTTGCATTTCTGTAATTATTAGAGATTTAGAGCACTTTCTCATGTGCTTATTGATAATTTTGATTTCTTTACCTGAAAATTGCCTATTCATGTCTCTTGCCCATTTATCAATTGGGGAATGGCTTTATTTTTTATACAATTGACTTAACTCCTTGTATATTTGAGTAATTAGACCCATCAGCGTTTTTTGTTATAAAGATTTTTTCCCAATTTGTTGTTTCCCTTCTGATTTTGGTTGCATTGTTTTTGTTCGTACAAAAGCTTTTTAATTTAGTATGATCAATCATCTCTTTCACATTCAGAGTTATAATTATCAGTTGTGTATTCCCCAACATTTTGGTATCCTCTCTTAGTTCTACCCCTTCTTCTTAGGCTATTTCCTTTTAAACCAGAGATTTGTTTCAAACCAGTAACCCTTGTCCCCTCCCTTGATTTATTATCCTTTCTACCCCCTCCCTTATTATTCCTCTCTTTTTATTCTTAATGCCTAATGAATTCCCTTTCCCTTCTCTTCCCCTCCCTTTTTTGACCTCCCCACTCCTCTGCTCCCCTTGGTTTATCCCTTCTGACTTTCTCAGTAGGGTTAGATAGAGTTCTATATCTCAATGGATATAGCTACTCTTCCCTTTCAGGGTTAATTCCACTGAGAGTAAGGTTTAAATATTATCTCTTAATGCTCTCTTCCTCTCCTTCTTATAATAGTATTCATCCCCTCCCCTTCCCATGCCCTCTTTGTAAGAAAATATCCTATTCTTCTTATTCATTCAAGTTTCTCTTGGTGTTCTCTACTATTCACCCCTCTCTTTCCCACCCACCCACTTATCAACTTAGACCATATAGTACTCCAACCTCTCCCTGTAAATAATTCTTCTAATTACTATAATAGTGGATACTATAATAGTGAATAGAATTCACTACAGAGAATTACACATTACATTTCTCCATATAGAAATACAAATAATTAGATCTTATTGAAGTCCTTAAAGAGGCAAATTTAAAAATAAGAGTTTTCTTTCATTCCCCTCTGTTTCTTATTTACCTTTTCATGTTTCTCTTGGTTTTTGTGGTTGGATATTGAACTTTCCATTTAGTCCTGGTCGTTTTTGTGCAAATACTTGGAAATCTTCTATCTTGTTGAATGCCCATCCTTTCCCCTGGAAGTATATAGTCAGTTTTGATGGGTAGGTGATCCTTGGTTGTAGACCCAGTTCTCTTCCCTTTCTGAATATCATATTCCAAGCCTTGCAGTCTTGTAGTGTGGAGGCTACCAGATCCTGTGTGATCCTGATTGGTGCTCCTTGATATCTGAATTGTCTCTTTCTGGCTTCTCTTAAAATTTTTTTCTTTTACTTGGAAGCTCTTGAATTTGGCTATTATATTCCTGCGGGTTTTCTTTTCAGGGTTTAGTGTAGAGGGCGATCTATTGATCCTTTCAACGTCTATATTGCCCTCTTGTTGTAGAACTTCAGGGCAATTTTGCTGAATAATTTCCTTTAGTATGGAGTCCAAATTTCTATTAATTTCTGCTTTTTCAGGTAGACCAATGATTCTCAAATTGTTTCTTCTAGACCTGTTTTCTTGATCTGTTAATTTCTCAGTGGGATATTTCATGTTTCCTTCTATTTTATCAGTCTTTTGACTTTGCTTTATTTGTCCTTGTTGTCTTGAGAGATCATTGGCTTCTACTTGCCCAATTCTTGTCTTTAGATACTGGTTTTCTGCTATATTCTTTTGATTTTCCTTTTTGATTTGGTCTATCCTGTTTTCCAGCTGTTTGATTTTGGTCTCCAATTTGTTTATTGATTCTTTTGATTTGGGGGCATCTTTTTCTAATTACCCAATTCTAGCCTTTAGAGACTGGTTTTCAGCTATAATCTTTTGGTTTTCCTTTTGAATCTGGTCTGTTTGGTTCTTCAAGGTTTCTAGCTGGTCATTTCTGGTCTTCAATTTGCTTATCAATTCATTTGATTTCTGAGCCTCACTTTCTAATTGTGAAATTCTCTGCCTTTTAAATTGTTATTTTCTTGTCAGTTCTCTACCACCTTTCTCATAATCTCAGATTTGAACTCTTCAATAGCTTGTGACCAGTTTTCATTTTTTGGGGAAGGTTTGGATATGATTACTTGTTTGTTCTCCTCTGCTGTTTGCTCTGTTGTCTGGATTTTTTCTGTGTAAAAGTTGTCCAGTGTTAAAGATTTCTTCTTGATCTTTCTCTTCTGGGGTTCTTATCTCTGGCTTGCCATTGTGAGCTGTGTGCCCTCTCAGCTTTATCCTCATGCCCAGGGTCTGTCTGCTCTCTTTAGTCTCCTGAGGTCTCAGGTCTAGTTGTCCTCAAGGTCAAGACTCCTGGTAGTCCCCTTGATTGTTCCTCTGCCCAAAGCTCCTTTAACAGTCTCAGGGTGCTGATTCCACAGTCATACACCTGTCTGCACTGGGTCCCCACCCACGGTCTGCACCTGCGCTCAAGATCCGTGTCTGCAGCTGCAACCATGCCTGTGCTCAGAGTCTGTGTTCAAAGTCCGCACGTTCTTTAGCCTCTTGGTGTCTTAAGTCTTGCTGCTCTCAGGAACAGGCCCTGGTGACCCCAGGTGACTGCCAAGGACTTAATGGATGCCCCAAATTTGCTCTAACTCTTATGCGCTGGCTTTGGCACTGTAGGTGGTGTGTGTGGGGGAGGGGGTTGCTCAGCTCGCGTTTTAGTGAGAGCTATTTCACCCCCTTATAGCATGGAAATGCCCGATCCCACGTACTTTCAATGCTGTGCCCTGTTGTGGGGTCCCTTCATTCATCTGGATTTATTTTTATGTCTTCTTGAGGAGTCCTATATGTGTGGGTTAGGAGAGGTCAAATAGCTGCTTTTTACTCTGCTGCCATCTTAACCCGGAAGCCTCCTTATAACTTTTAATGAAAGTTAAAATGTAAAATGTAAAAATAGAAAGTGTAAAAGTGTGTGTTGAGCACATTCTCCTGTTAATCTGACTCTCAGTTAGGAATAGATTAATTTTCTTTTATATTGGCAATTAGTTGCTCTACCTTTTTTTATTTTTTCTTTTTTAGGTCCCACTTTCCTTCATCTAAATTCTTCAGTTCTAGATCTAAGGATAGCTGCTTTACTGAAAAGACTCCTTTGCTGAAGACTTCCTCAGAAGGAAATGGGTAAGGGTTTTCTTTTCTTAATACATATTTAGTTCTTCTTTGAATTCATTAAACATTTATTAACTACCTACTATATGGTAAATTACAATGGGCCAAGCACTGTTCTAGGGACACTGAAAACAGAAATGAGAGTCCCTTTCTTTGAGCTAACATTCTACTTTGAGGATATAATATACACATTCATATAAATTATGGACAAAATAACATAAAGTAATTTTGAGAAGTAATAATGACTAGAATATAGTAGGCACTTAATAAATGCATATTGACTGCTGAAATGGAGAATAAGCCTTGGAGTCAGATAGACCTGAGTAGAAGTCATGTCCCTGACAAATGCTCTGTGACCCTAGGAAAGTCATTAAACCTTTCAGTGTCCCCAAGTGACTATAATATTAAGTTGCCAAGGAGTTGGAGAGGATTAATGATCTACATCTACATCAGTCTTCAGACCAACCATTCCCTGCGTAGATGAAATCACAGGTTGATCTAGGTCCTAACCCTCCTCTCCCCAAAGAAACAAACAAAAGATAGCATTTTCAAAAGGGAAGACCCTGTAGAAAAAAGCACTGAGATGAAGAATATTTAGTCCTAGGTTTTGATCTATTGGCTATTTCACTATCAGTATGATTTTGGGCATGTCAAGTAACCAATCTGAATTTTTTCCTTATCTCTTAAATGAAGGGTTTAAACGTGATGGGCTCTAACATTCTTAGTCTATAATCTTGTCAGTCAGCTAAGTGCTAGGCTTGGATGCAGAAAGACCTGAATTTAAATCAGCCTATGACATTTACTAGCTATGTGATGCTCCTGGGCAAGTTGATTCGCCACTGTTGACTTTAGTATTCTTATCTGTATAATGGGGATAATAGCAACACCTGTTCCCAGGGTTTTGTGAGGATCAAATGAGATAATAGTTGTAAAGTGATTAATACAATGCTTAGCACATGGTAAGCACTATACAAATTTTATTTATTATTATGATTACCTCACTTATGAATAGAATTCCACCTTCCACATCCCTTTGAAACTTATGCATTAGAGCAGGAATTTCTAACCTGGAATCCACAAATCTAGAAAGGGGAGATCTCAGGGGCCCCATTAACATAGATGGGTAAAATTACATATTTACTTTCACTAACCTTTACCTGAAACATATAACTTTCTTTTTTTCCCCCTAACATTTACTTTTGTCTTAGAATCAATACCTTTTATTGGTTCCAAGGCAGAAGAGTGGCTAAGGGGTAGGCAATGGGGGGTGGTGTGCCATGGGTCACAAAGCTAGGCAGTATCTGAAGTCAGATTTGAGCCCAGTTGTCCCTGGACCTGGCTTTCAATACACTGAGCAACCCAGCTGCCTCCAATTTCTTTCAATTATTAAAAAATATTCTGAGAAGTCTATATATTTTGCTAGACTGACAAGGACCAGTGAAACAAGAAAGTTAAAAAAACCCCATGCTTTAAAGTAAAAATCTTCTAAGGGCATATTCAAAGAATTAATATATTTCAAAGTTTCTGTGCAGCACGGCAGAAAATCTTTCATAGTCTGCTTCTTATCTGCTTGTGGTTTCCTTCTACCACAGCTATGAAAGTGGTTTTTGCCTTGTACATTGGTTGTTTATTGATTAGTTGAATAGTCTTGCCATTTCTTCTAGCTTCACATTAGCTAGCTTTTCATATTTATCAGTCCATGGACAGAAATAGAAAGCAAAGGATTACGGTCACATTGGGCCTGGAGTTAAGTTTTGTGACTCTAGACAAGTCAATTACCCATTCTAAGCCTCAGTTTCCTCAACTGTAAAATGAAGATAATAATAGTACTTACCTTGCAAGGTTGTTGTGCCGATCAACTGATATAGTAATTCTAAAGTGCTTAGCACAGTTTCTTGCACAGAGTAGATATTAGATGAATGTTTATTCCCTTCCTCCTTCCCTCTTCATCTCTGCCAACATTATAAATTCATGTGACTACACTGAATATTTTTCTCAGAAACTTTTTTTCCCTACTTGACCACCTTTCTCATTCTCTTTTATTTTTAGAAAGAATGATTCCCCTCCCTCCAACTCTGAGAATCAATATCATTTAAAATGTTTCAATTTACTCATTATAGTCTTCTTATTTCAGTACCACAGCTATAAATCGCGGGATTCCATACTTGCCTCTTTGAAAGAGCCTGGGTAGTTGGGTGGTATAGTGGATAAAGTGTCCAAGGACTGAAGTCAGGAAGATTCATCTTTCTGATTTAAAATCTGACCTCTGACACTTATTAGCTGTGCAACCCTGGGCAAGTCACTTGACTCTGTTGACCTCAGTTTCCTTATCTGTAAAATCAACTGGAGAAGGAAATGGAAAACAACTCTAGAATCTTTGCCAAAAATAATACCATAAATGGGGCCATAAAGCATGGGAAACACCTGGGGGAAAACTGAATTTACAAATCCAAGCTAAACAAAACATAAAACATTTAAACAGAACATAATAAAGTTGTAAAAATTATCTGTAAAATTGGTACACCTTGTTTGTAGAAATATGATTTTTTTTAGAAAAAATTTCCATTGTTACATGATTCATGTTTTTACTTTCCCCTTCACCTCCCTTTAACCATCCCCATAGTCAATGCACATTTCCACTGGTTTTAACATGTGTGATCAATCAAGACTTATTTACATATTATTGATAGTTGCATTGGTGTGGTCATTTCCAGTCTACATCCCCAACCATGTCCACATCAACCCATGTGTTCAAGCGGTTGTTTTTCTTCTGTGTTTCCACTCCTGCAGTTCTTCCCCTGAATGTGGGTAGCGTTCTTTTCCATAAATCCCTCAGACTTGTCCTGGGTCATTGCTTTGCTGCTAGTACAGAAGTCCATTACATTCGATTTTACCACAGTGTATCAGTCTCTATATACAATGTTCTTCTGGCTCTGCTCCTTTTGCTCTGCATCAATTCCTGGAGGTCTTTCCAGTTCACATGGAATTCCTCCAGTTTATTATTCCTTTGAGCACAATAGTATTCCATCACCAGCATATACCACAATTTGTTCAGCCATTCCCCAATGGAAGGGCATACCCTCGTTTTCCAGTTTTTTGCCACCACAAAAAGCGCGGTTATAAATATTTTTGTACAAGTCTTTTTATCTATGATTTCTTTGGGGTACAAACCGAGGAGTGCTATGGCCAGTCTTTTAGAACTCTTTGGGCACAGTTCCAAATTGCCATCCAGAATGGTTGGATCAGTTCACAACTCCACCAGCAATGCATTAATGTCCCAGTTTTGCCACATCCCCTCCAACATTCATTATTCTCCCCTGCTTATCATTTTAGCCAATCTGCTAGGTGTGAGGTGGTACCTCAGAGTTGTTTTGATTTGCATTTCTCTAATTATTAGAGATTTAGAACACTTTCTAATGTGCTTATTGATAGTCTTGATTTCTTTATCTAAAAATTGCCTATTCATGTCCCTTGACGATTTATCATTTGGGGAATGGTTTGATTTTTTTATACAATTGATTTAGCTCCTTGTATATTTGAGTAATTAGACCCCTGTTGAAGTTTTTTGTTAAAAAGATTTTTTTCCCAGTTTGGGTATTTTTACAGAAATGGTGGAGAGATATAGGCTATATCTTATACCTACAATTATAGGTAATTGCCAAAGGGAGCTATGGCACCAAAAATACTTCTACTATCATAAGAAGTAGGGCCTATTGAAACAGGTGGTACCTTTTCTTAGGCCACTATGGTGTTCCAAGAAGGAAGTCCCAGATCAGAGTTATGGTATTCAGGTTGCTAAACACTATTAGTTACTTTGGGAAATATTATTTCTACATCCATTTAAAAATATATTTATTTGTCCATTATAGGCCTCAACCTAGATTTCATCAGTGTTAGGAACTCCCTGTGAGAGAACTTCCTCCACTAATGCAGATCTGCATCTATTCCATAATTTGTATCTTTAGAGAATTTCCAGGAACACTGAGAGGTTAGGTGATATGTCCAAAGTCACCTGTACATATTAGAGATTGGAATTGAACCATATGGATTTCTGACTCAGAGACAAGCTTTCTACCTACTTGGACATGCTGTCTTTCACTCCCACCAGAGCAGTGTTACGTGTTTATATATTGTGCTCCACAGAGCAAAAATGGTGAGAGTGTGCTGCTGCCAGAGGATACTATTCTGTCCCGGCTATAGCTGGGTGGTTAAAGTAGCCAGAGTTTTTTGTTGGTTGAGACAGAGACACAGAAAGACAGAGACAGAGAGAAGCACAGAGCAGAATTACATTGGATGATTAATGTTGCATGAAACCTCCAAAGCAAGTTTCCCAGTATACCCATTTACTTGGATTAGGCTGTCACTATTAGCCAAATTGTCCAGTCTTGCTAACCCGATGATCCCATTTGGAGTATTCTTGGGAAAGATGACTGGAGTAGTTTGCCATTTCCTTCTCCAGCTCATTTTATATATGATGAAACTGAGGCAAATAGGGTTAAGTAACTTGTGAAGGGTCACACAGACAGAAAATTATAGCTAATAAGTGTCTGAGGCCAGATTT
This sequence comes from Gracilinanus agilis, assembly GCF_016433145.1. Taxonomy (NCBI): domain Eukaryota; kingdom Metazoa; phylum Chordata; class Mammalia; order Didelphimorphia; family Didelphidae; genus Gracilinanus; species Gracilinanus agilis. The sequence continues at coordinate 482,172,381 of NC_058132.1, forward strand.
TAACTCAGTGATATGTCTTCCTGCCTCCAGATCTAGCACTAGCACTCTATCCACAGTGTGCCATTTAGCTGGCTACCCAAATGGGTGTGTTTAATTATCATATACGTTTTTTGATAGCTTGTTTTTGCTTGCTTGTTGTCATTTTAACTTTTGCCAAGCTTATTTGCTTTCTGCTTAATATTTAAGATTATCGTTCCTTCCCTCCTCCCCCTTCCTTTTTTTTTTTTTAAACCCTTACCTTCCGTCTTGGAGTCAATACTGTGTACTGGCTCCAAGGCAGAAGAGTGGTAAGGGCTAGGCAATGGAAGTTAAGTGACTTGCCCAGGGTCACACAGTTAGAAAGTGTCTGAGGCCAGATTGGAAGCTAGGCCTAGCTCTCAATCCACTGAGCCCCTCTGCTGCCCCCTTCTCTCCTTTCCTTTTTAAAAAAAAGGATATGTTTGCATAATTTTGAGCCTGAGAATTAATCTTTTGTTGTTTTCAAGAGTATCTTAATGAGGGGAAGGAGCAGTATATACCTGTAGTTCCTGTTACAAGGGAGGCTGAAACTGGTGGGTCTCTTGAGTTTGTGAGTTCTGAGCTCTAGTAAACCAAGTCATTTGAGTGCTTGTCTATAAATTCAATTTCTATATGGTAAACCTCTTGTGGTAGGGGACTACCAGGTTGCCTAAAAGGGGGCAAAGCATACCCAGATGGGAAATCAAGCAGGTCAAAACTACTCTCCTCAGAATGAACCTGAACCTCCTGGGTGAGTGGGAGATCCAGTCTTAAAAAATTAGTGGCCTATCACATTTTAATTTCTTTTTATTTGGCAGCGTAATTACACTAGTAGATTAGAAGAATGGTGTAGATATAGTTTACCTAGACATTAGCTAAAATTTTCACAAAGAATTGGGTATTTTTATGGAAACGATGGAGAGGTATAGGCTATATCTTACAGTAAGGGGGATTTGCGGCTGGATGAATAGTTGGATCCAAAGAATACTCATTAAAAATCAGTGTCCATTTAGAGAGCAATCTATAATAGAGTAAACAAGAGACCTATGCTTGGTCCTGGATGGTAAAGATGATTTTTTAATGAATGTTGGATAGAAGTATAAGTGGTTTTCTCATCAAATGATACAACAGAAAAACTAGACAAAGTAGCTAACTAACATCAGATGAGGAATCAGAGTCATAGCTACCTTCAAAGAATTAAAAGAAACTGGTAGCTACCTTCAAGAATTCAAAGGACTGTAATTTTAAAAAGAGATTTGACTTGTTCATGTAGGTCTCAGAGGACAGAACTAGAAAAAATGGTTGAAAGTTTTAAAAAGGAAAATTTAGATTTGATTTAAGGAAAAATCCCCAACATCTATTGCTGTTCAAAAGTAAAATATACTGCCTCAGAAGGTAGTGGTTTCTTCTAACTGGGAGTATTCAAGATAAGAGTAGATGACTTATCAGATATACTAGAAGAGAAATGGTTTTTCAAAGTATGGATTGGATTAGGTGATTTCTGAGGTCCTTTCTAATTATGAGTGTCTGTGATTACAGATAATATAGTCCACGGGTCTCATAAGAAGTACTAAAAGAGTTAATTTATTTTTCTTATTATTTGTGAGGGAAAACAACCCACTAGTTCAAATTTTGGCTGTATTTATGTCTGTTCAGCAGATGGTAGAATGTGGTATTTATTTCCTTCACACCTGAATATTTCCTAGAAGAACCACATAATTGTTAGAGAAGATTAATGATTATTTTAAAAGTCTATGCTACATTTATATCATTTGTTGCCTTGTTACATGTTGGCTTTATACAATGTAATTTGCCTCTCTATGCTTCTTCCTGTGAACAAGTCTGGGTTTTTTTTATTGCTGTGGAATGATATTAAAGCAGGAGGTATGCATCCAGAAAAAATCAAAATACCCCCATTTAATTGGCTCATTAGATATGTTTGGCTCATATATAATCGCTCATTCTTGAAGAATTTTGTTTGTGCAGTGTAAATATTTTGGTCCCAGTAGTATTTCAAGCACCAAATGAAAAATCTGTTATCTGATGCATCCTGGTATATAATCAAAGTGTGTCTGTAGTAAGGGAGTTGCGCTGAAGCACTGAATTATTATTATGTAGGAATGCCGATTTTTGTGAGTTTATTTTGTATTCTGCCACATTGTGGAAGCTATTAATTTCCCCAATTAGTTTCTTTGCTGATTCCCTAGGATTTTCTAAGTAAAGTATTACATGACCAGCAAACAGTTTTTGGATGGATAGTTTTATTAAAAATGACAAGTAGAAGCACCAACATGTGATTCTGAGGAGAGGGAACATGGTATAGTGTAAAAAGGATGAGATTTAATGTCATTTGGACCTGGTTCCAAATCCTGACTCTGTAACTTACTACTTATGGGATCACTTAAGCTCTCTGTGCCTCAGTTTTCTCATCAGTAAAATGAGAAGTTTGCCCTTGATGACCTCAAAAGTCTTGAGGCAGTTAAGTGGTACACTGGATAGAGGACCAGGCCTGGAGCCAGGGAGACCTGAGTATAAAAATCAGACCTCAGACATTTGCTAGCTGAGTGACTCTGGGCAAGTCAAGTCACTTAAAAATCACTTTCTGTCTCAGCTTCCTCGATTGTAAAATAGTGATAATAATAGAATCCACTTTGTTAAAATCAAATAAGATACTAAATATAAAAGTGCTTCGCTCAGTTTCTGGCACATTATTTGTGAGGGAAAACAACTCAGTTCAAATTTTGGTTACATTTATGTCATTCTTTTCCTTTTCTTTTCCTTCTAAAGTTCCTTCTAATGCTAAAGCTAAGGTACTATCTGAACCCCTTTAATTCATTCTTTTGAGTCTTGGTCATATTCCACTGCCTATCTAGGTATTCAGGGGGATCCCTGAGTGGATCTGCCATCATCCACATTTGTAGGTCACCCCGTCACCTGCCCATATTTTTTTTTAATCTGTCAGGCCCAATGTTTAAAGTGGGATGAAGAACAAGAAACTAAATTATCCTTCTTCCGGTCCCATTCTTAAAAAAGAATCCAGCAAGTTTCACAGAGGAAAAGAGAGCTATTTATGTGAAAATTTATCATATCAATTACTGTAATGCATTGGTTCTCAAGGCTATTGTAGCATAATTACATTGTCTTGATTCATGCTTGGAAAAAAATGATGTTCTTTATATTGAAGTGGAGCTCAGGGGCACTAAGATGGCTTTCATTGTGGATACCTGGACAGCAACCTTCTTTGCAAGATAGCTCTAGTTTATAACTGATTGCTTGGAGACTGATCAATAGTAACCTGATTAAATGACCTGAGATTTCTTCCAAGCAAAAATGGTTAGATTTGCTGGTTAGTTAGGTAGCCCAAAACTAAAGAGAGATGAAAGTTGAGATGGAGGATTTGCATTCAAGTTTATCTCTGCTACTTATTCTGCCTATGAGACCCTTGGCAACTCTCTTAATCTCCTCCCTAGTCTTCAATTTCTCATCTGTAAAATGTGGATTTTGGATTAGATGGTCCCGAATGTGCTTTCTAGATTTAGATTTTATGATTTCAGAAGTCTTAATTTTACATGAATAATGAGGTTGTTCAGTTATCTGTGCTTCTCTCCAATAATATGATTGGATTATATGGAAGTTTACCTAAATCTTTACTGGAAAAAAAGACCTTTTGTTTCAGTTTTTAAAAAATGTTTTTCAGGTTACGATGCATGACTATTCCCCATTCAGATTTCATCATGGAAGATGAATCTTGGGATAGTAGCTCTGCAGAGTGGGAGCAAAGATGTCTGTTAGGAAATGAAATTGTCAGCTTCTCCACATCTGCTTCCTCAGAGAAGAGTGAATTTCTGGACAGTTTTCATGTCAAATTCAATCTATCAAAACTGAGGTAAGAATATGTCCTTTACATGTCAATGTTACCATTGAAAACTAGATAAATGGACAAGACATTTGTTAAAAACTTGCTATATGTCAGTCACTCTATTAAGCACCTGGAAACAAATACAAACAAAAAGAAAGACATATCCTGCCTTCAAGGAGCTTGCCTTCTAATGAGGAAAGACAATATATAAATGGGAGCTGTAAAAGTCTGGGAAGTCAGGAGTGGAGCCAGGAGATGGACTGGTCTGGATATTTTTTAATGGATGTCCAGAATGAACTCTTCAATAGGAGTGGTGGGTAACACTGACTGAAGAATCTTCAGGGTGAGAAGGCTGTTATAGTGGAGGATGAGAAGTCCAGAGATTCATGAGGGAAAGTATATTAAATACCTGAATTACAATACTTTCCTATGATTTTCTGAATCCTTACCTTCTATCTTAGAATTGATACTATTAGTTCCAAGGCAAAAAAAAGTCTTAGCTCAAACCCCAACTTCTGCATATAGCTTTTCTTGAATTTAGATTCCATTTTCATACATATAATTTAGCAGTAAGACTTTTGGCTTCTTCTTTAAGTATTTTTGGATTCAGTTTTCTTATCTTTTTGTATTAAAATTGTTTTAATAATAATATTTCATTTTCCCCAATTACATGTAACAATAATCTTTAAAATTCTTTAATTTTTTAAAATTTCATATTCTCTCCTTCCTTTCCCCCCTCTCTTTGATACAGTAAACAATCTTATATAGATTTTATATGTGCAATCATGTAAAACATTTTTCCATATGAATCCTTTTGTGGAAGAAAACTTGAACAACAACAACAGCCCCATTCTCCCCAAATGAAGAAAGTGAAATATAATATACATATGTCTACATGCAGACTCTTATCAGTTTTTTCTCTGGAGTCAGATGGCATTTTTCATCATGAGACTATTTTCTTATCTTAAAAATGAGGGAATTGAATTAGATGTTCTCTAAGTTTCGTTTCCCCTCTAACATTCTATAAATATTTTGTTTAGAGATGCTCCCTTGGTTCTTTGTCATAGTTAATATATATCTTAAAGTTCATCAGATACTATACTGACATCCAAGAAGGAAATGATATAATTAAAATATTCAATACCACTTAAAATGAGAACAAAACATACATGAGTCTATAGTACTAAACACTACATTGCCATATTAGGTTTGACATATCTAGTAAGTGCTACACATGATAAATGAAGTAAGAGAAAAAATCTTTTTAGCTTGTCAACTTTGCTGTTGTATGTATCTGAGTTATTTAGGAATAAGTAACACTGAACTTGAAACAGTTCAATTAATGCCTCGTATTTTTAAATAGAAATGTCATTATGATTCCCATTTAAATAGGAACTGTTGAAACATAATTTTGGTAGTGTGGAATGGTAATTTATCAAATTAAATTAAATCTGAAAGATCTTGAATAAGATTTTAACATTTTTAAAGGTTCAGAAGGTTTTAAAAAATATTAGATTAAGGTTGATGGTACTTAGCAAATGGGCTGAATACTTAGGGGCCTGCCTTATATATTATTTTTGATTATTATTTTTATTCTTTTCATTTATTTATTTATTCATTCATTCATATTTATTTATTTGTTTGTTTTTATGCCTTATATATTATGGATTGATTGATTTTGATACTTAAAGAAGAATTTGTTAAGCACTTACATAGGTACTGTGCTAAACTCCGGGGATGCAAAGACAAAACAAAATAGTCCTTGAACTTATATTTGGAGAAATTTTATTTGCATAAAAATAAAATACATAATATATGCATTTATAAATTATGTACAGGGTAAAGACAGTAGCAACTTATCAATCAATTAATTAATCAATAATAATTTATTTAGTGTCTCCTCTGTGCCATGAACTGTGCTAATCACTGTGGACAAAAATTAATATGGTCTTAAAATGTTCTGCTAATGTAGGTGGTGGTATCAGTCAAAATTAGGTGTGATCATTTCTTCTTTGAAATATTATTTGATTTTGGACCAATCAGAACATGCGGCTAGTGCATTTTAATTAAACCAGCATTTGAAAATAGAATATTTCCATTATGTTTCATGAAGTAAGTTCACAGTCACACCTTTCAGGAAATCTTGAAAAGAATGAAAAATAAAATTAAAACTAAGAAGCAGATGTATAGCTTTTTAGGTGGAGATTAGAAAGCTCAAGTCTTTAAAACACTTTAGGTTGGCTTCTAACTTCCCTCAAAGTGTAATTTCATCAAAATTTAAAGGCTTATAAGGAAGGAAAGGAACATTTATTAAGTGGCTATAATATACCAAATATTTCATTTGGTCCTCACAACAATCCTAGAAGGTAGGTGTTATTATTATTCCCATTTTACAGAAGAGGAAACTGAGGCAAACAGATATTGGTGATTTTTTCGAGTAACGCAGCTAATAATTAACTATCTGTGACTGGACTTATGTTGAGGTATTGTTGACTTAAGGCCCAGTTCTTACACCATGTGCCACCTGGCTGCCTTATAGAATTGGTTCTGGATTTAAAATGTTTTTTTTTTTTCCCTAAGTAAGCATTTCCCCAAGTAAAGCCTCTCTTTATAAAGGCATTACATTCAGAAATAATTAACTGTTTTTTTAACCCTTACCTTCTGTCTTAGATTCAATGCAGCATATTGGTTCTAAGGCAGAAGAGTGGTAAGGGTTAGGCAATGGGGTTTAAGTGACTTGCCCAGGGTCACACAGCTAGGAAGTGTCTGAGGGCAGATTTGAATTCAGGACCTCCTGTCTCTGGGCTTGACTCTCAATCCACTGAGCTACCTAATTGCCCCCTAATTAAGAGTTTTTTTTTTAAAAAAAAAGATTCACTACAATCTTATTTTGTAGACTGCCCAAGCAATTTCCTTAAGATGAAGATTAGACTGACCAAACCAAACAAGCCCTGTGATGGACTGCATGCCTTTCTTCAGAGGACTAGCCTAGCCCAGTTTGGAGAGGCAAAATGATAAATGATTTTGGTTACAGGAACTCTACAAAATTATCTATTAAATTATAAAGTGATTGCAATCTGTACTGGTGGAGGGAGTAGCCCCACTGAAAACATTATAGACCAGTGGTCTCCAAACTTTTTTAGCCTACTGCCCCTTTTCCAGAAAAAAAATATTACTTAGCCCTCTGGAAATTAATTATTTTAAATTTTAATAGGAATTAATAGGAAAGATAAATGCACCTGTGGCCATCACCGGTCCCCTGGATTGCTGCAGCACCCACTAGGGGGCAGTAGCGCCCACTTTGGGAATCACTATTATAGACTATCTGCAGTATTGAAGAAGAAAAAGATTGATCATCCCAGTCAATTTACAAAACTTGGTGTATCAGCACTAGCTATCCAAGCAAGATTCCATTTTAATGTGTCTCTAAGAAGTGTGCGTGTGTGTGTGTGTTTTTTTTTTTTTTTTAATTTTAGAAGCTGCTTAAGAAGTCTAAAAGTCACTGGCCTTTTTGTCTTTGGAGTTGTGTGTTCTGTAAGTATTGGGGTTTGAAAATTTTGACCTAGAATGACAATGTTTAAATGGCTTCATCTAGGTTTGTCATCAAGTCCTTCATTTGTAGCAATAGCTAACATTTATAAGGTCCTTTATATGTTATCTCACTGTATCCTCATAACTCTGGGAAGGACTATTTTTATACAAATTTAATGAATGGGAAAATCCAGGATCACAGAGCTAGCAGATGTCCAATGCAGTATTTGAAACCATGTCTTCTTGACACCAAGCCTAGTTCCATTCACTATACCCACCTTCTTCAGAGAACATTCTCTCTTTCTAAGTCTTGTTTTCTTTGATATTGCTAGTGCTACATAGATTTTTTTCACCTAAGAGGCACTTTATGGTGTTTTGGAAGTATTTAGATGGTTTTCTTCATGCAGATTTAACTTCCTAATTAAGTTTTGCTTAAGCTAATGCTGGGCAGCTAGATGGCATAGTTGATAGAGTGCTGGGCCTGGAGTCAGGAAGACCTGAGATGAAATATGGCCTCACACTAACTAGCTGTGTGATCTTGAGCAAGTCATTTAACCATCTTTGCCTCAGTTTCCTCATCTGTAAAATGAGCTGGAGAAGGAAATGGCATATCATCCCAGTATCTTTGCTAAGAAAATCCCAAATGAGATCATGAAGAATTAGACATGACTGAACAACAACAAGCTAATGACTGAAATGAACTGACCAAACAACAATAAGATAATATTAAACTGATTTTCATTTCATCAACTGATGAGTTGGGAACTATGGAGAAGGGGACATCTCAAAGATATATATTGAATAGAAGGTGTAAACTAGCCTGTGATTCTGATTTTTTTCCACTGTGAATTAACCACTAATGGTTAATTGAAAGCTGACTGCAACTTCCTCTGTGTATATTGCTTTGTTATTCTCCTTGTTGATGGGTCTTTTCATGTCAAGTAGGCATTTGCCCAGTATGATGATATTAATAATCTTTGTTACAAAACTTGAGATATCAGGCCTGTTATAGCCTTGATGTATCCTCTTAGAGGTCCATAAGTCTCAGTCTCAGTTTTTAGATGGGAGTGACACCTAAGTTCCTGATAGCCATTAAATTGACTGTCTTCTTAATTAACTCTAGAATATGGGAAAATTACTTTCATCAGCATTTAGAGATTTAATTTTCTTGCAGGATCTTTGCTCTTTGCAGTTGACTTATTTTGTAATGTAAAGTAATTGTTGATCAATCATAAGTGTTCACTGTGGCTAAAATTATTGCAGGTTCTCAAAAAAGAGCAATTGAGAGCAAACTTGAAATTTTTAGATCCATAAATTAATAAATTATTATACTATTTTGCAGCTGTTGACAAGATTATTAAAATGCTACTGCTAAAATTTCATTAACATCCATGCTCAACTGTCTAGCATGGTGCCTTGTCAATAGTGTTTAATGTATATTTGCTAAATTGAAATTGAATGATTCCAGTTGATGTATTTATTCATAATTTTGTTCTAATTATTACAGATTTTATTTAGCACATATCCAGATCATGGAAAATCCTGGCAGATGTTGGCTGTGTCACCTCTGGAAAGCTACTGTATCCAAAATATGCACTGAGTTTTTCAATCACCAGTCAGGTGTTGTAGAATATTAAAAATATATAACTCTCCTGTTGAAATTCACAGTATAGATTATTATTCTTTTGCCTAAAGAGTACACGTGCATGTAGAAAACTACTTGATGAAATGTGACATATTCTAAATAACATAACGAGAATGAGAACTCTGATACCAGTTGTTTGAATTGTGAAAAAAAAAATTCAGAGAACAATGGTATGGGCTACTTTTCAGCTGTTCAGTTGTGTCCTACTCTTTGTGACTCTGTGGACCATAATATCCATGAGGTTTTCTTGGAAAAGAAAGGGGAGTGATTTGCTATTTCCTTCTCCAGTGCTCTAAGGCAAATAGAGGTTGCGACTTGCCCAAGGTCTAATAAGTGTCTGGGGCTAGATCTGAGGTCAGCTCTTCTTGACTACAGGCCCAGTGCTCTAGCCACTAAGCCACTAAGTAAATGGTATACAAAAGTTTCAAAGTTCTTCTCTCATAGCTGTGATTATTGGCAACTCTTTTAAAATGGCTTTGTGCATATTTTGAAGTCTGAATATAAATCTGGTTCCTACTGCTCTAAGTCTTCAGAGGTCATAGAAACCCATTTGCATTAATCAGAGTAGAAAAGAGTATCTAACATATATGTCAGGGTTAGTTTTCAGATGGAGTATTATGAATAAACTCTAGCATGAGAGATAAAAGAAACAAAGGCAGTAAATGTTATATCAGGGATAAAACTGATAAAAGGGACTCTGTTGAACTGAATTCTAAATCTCTTAGCAAGGGGACTCTCTGTAGTCTATGCATTATATCTCCCCTGCATTCCAGAACCATCTTGTTAATATCAGTACTTTATGGCAAGATAACTCTTCTTTTCCCAATAGTCAAACTTAAATCATTTTTCTTTCTTTCTCAATAATTGGATGAGAAGGTACAAATACTAGAAAACATAAATAATAGTGATGGCTTTTACAATTTGAATTCTCCTTTGCCATGTTGGATTAGTTTCTTGGTGTTGAAAAAGAAATTATATTGAATTCTCCCAGAGCTGTCGACTTTGAACATGCAAAACCATTTGAAAAATGAGCTTAGATGAAAAGCTGACTCTAACAGAGTTCCATTCCTAAATATGACTTCAAAAACCTAATTTATTCTTATTACCTGAGCTGGACAGAGGGCAAATATTAGAGAATACCAACCAGTAAACTGAAGGTTTGATGGCAAGTAATATTTGGGATTATTACTGTAATGTCAAACATTTGAGGTAATTCAATTTTAATAGAGAAGTAATACATTTGGCATTCTCAATGATAGGTTTTTTCTTGACATCCTTGGCATTTCTTTGTATCTTGGCATTTTTATTGGCAAACTTTTAAATTCAAAATATAGAAGATTTAAGGTAGGATGGGGAAAACAGTGGACAACAAACTTTTAAAAAGATGCTTTCCCCCCAGTTTTTAAAAATTAAATTTTATTTTCTCCCAATTACATGTAAAAACAGTTTCTGATATTTTCCAAAGAATACTGAGTCTCAAATTCTTTCTCTCCCCCATATTTCTATACCCACCCCCCCTAAGATGGTAAGCAATTTCATATGGATTTTACATGTGCAATCATGTATTTTCATATCAATGATTTTGTGGAAGGAAACTCAAAAAATTGAGAGAAAGTGAAAAAAAGTTTGCTTTGGTCTGGATTTAGATTTTATCAGTTCTTTCTTTTATGGAAGCAAATGTATATATATATATATATGTACATATATATATATATATATATTTATCACAAGTCCTTTGGAATAGTTTTAGATCATGGTATTACTAAGAAAAGCTATTATTCACAATTACTCATTTACAGTATTCCTGTCCCCATGTACAATGTTTTCCTGGTTCTGATTATTTCATTCTGTTTCAGTTCATGCAAGTCTTTCCAGATTTTTCTGAGCTCCCCCTACTTGTCATTTCTTACAGCACAATAGTATTCCATTATGAGCATATACTATAGCTTACTCAGACATTTACCAATTGATGGGTATCTCTTCATTTCCAATTAATTGTCTTCCAGCCACCTGCCCAAAAAAGCTGCTTTAAATATTTTTGTACTGTTAAGTCCTTCCCCTTTTAGTTTTTTATCTCCTTGGACTAAAAGCCTAGTAATGGTGTTACTGAGTCAAAGGGTCTGAACTATTTTATAATACTTTGGGCATAGGTCCAAATTGCTTTCCCAGAATTACTGAATCAATTCACAACTCTCACAGTAGTGCATTTGTGTTTCAACTTTCCCATATCCCCTCAAAGTTTTGTCATTTTCCTTTTCTGTCATAATAGCACATCTGATAGGTATGGGGAGATAACTTGGAGTTGTTTTAATTTGCTTTTTCCCAATTAATAGAGATTTAGAGCATTTTTGTATGACTATAGAGAGCTTTCAGTTTGTCTGAGAACTACTTGTTCATATCTTTTGGTCATTTATCTATTGGGGGGTTGTGTAGGGAAAGTGAAGGGAGGAAGGTAGGATGGGAGGATGGAGAGAGGAAGGTAGAGGAAGGGAAAGGAAGAGGTAGTGGTTCCCAGCTCTGGCAGGGGAAATTGACCAGAGCCCTCAAATGAATGATCAGAGAGCAACTTTTGGGTTTGAATAGCTAGGTTTTTATTTTAATTAGAAAGGGAAAGGTCAAGGGAAAACTAGGAGGTAGGAAGAAAGGGAAAAAGGCACCAAGAGAGAGATCAGGGTCTTAGGGTAGAGAGAGTTGCTTCCAGGGTAGAGAGAGCAGGCCCTCTTGGGTAGAGAGAGAGAGAAAAGGCACCAAACTTTCCCTTTTATACTTTCCCTGACACCTCCCCCAAAGGAAGTGGGAGGTGTCAGGGGAAGTTATATCAGAGAGAGTCCTGGGAGTTGTAGTCTTCCAGGGCTTACAATAATTTCAAATGACACAGGGTTAATTTGTATTATTATGTATTCATCTTATTTCTCTATGTATTTGCAAAATCAGGCCTTCATTAGAGAGATTCATAAAAACAAATTCACCATTATGATTATGTGTATTACTCTTCATCCTATTTACTTCTGTTAATTTCTGTCCTCTACTTCCCCCAATTTTCTGTCTTTTCTATCAGCCCCATCCCCCTCTATTATCCTCTTCCTTCCTATTTTCCTGTTGAGTAAGATAGCTTTCCATACCCAATAGATTATATATATATTCTTCCCTCACTGAGCCAATTCTGATGAGAGGAAGGTTTAAGTGCTCCCTTCCCTACATCCCCATCTTACTCTCTACTGTAAAAGCTCTTTCATGCCTCTTTTAAGTGTGATAATTTACTCCATTTTATTTTTCCCTTTTCCTTCCTCCTAATGTATTCCTTTCTCATGTCTTAATTTTATTTTTATTTTACTATCATGCCATCAAATTCAACTCACACCCTAATACTCTGCCTATTTTTACTCCTTTAAATTGTCCTAATGAGTAAGTTCTTTGGAGATGCAAGAACTATCTACTTCCCCATGTAGGGATGTACACAGTTTAACTATATTGGATGCATTTTGATTTTTGTTTCTTGCCTACTTTTTATGCTTCTCTTGAGCCTTGTATTTGAGAATCAAATTTTCCTTTCAGTTCTGGTCTTTTCATCAAGAATGGAAGTTCTCTGTTTCATTGAATACCTATTTTTTTCTCCTGAAAGATTATGCTCAGTTTTGCTGGGTAAGTGATTCTTGGCTAAAGTCCTAGCTCCTTTGCCCTCTGGAATATCATATTATATGCCCTCCAATCCTTTAATATAGAGGCATCTAAATCTTATGTTATGCTAGCTGTGGCTCCATAATAATTTGAATTGGTTCTTTTTTGCCACTTGAAATATTTTCTCCTTGCCCTCAGAATTCAAGAATTTGGTTATAATATTGCTGTGAGTTATCTTTTTGGGAGCTCTTTCAGGAGGTGATTGTTTGATTTTTTTTTCAATTTTGATTTTGTCCTCTGGTTCTAAAATATCAAGGCAGTTTTCTTTATATTTCTTGAAAGATAATGTTTAAGTTTTTTTTATCATGGCTTTCAGGTAGTCCAATAATTCTTAGAGAATCTTTCCTGTATTTATTTTTCTAGTCCATTATTTCTCCAGTGAGATATTTCATATTTTCTTTTATTTTTTCACTCTTTTGACTTTGATTGCTTTTTTGACATCTCATGTAGTCATCAGCTTCCATTTGTCCAATTCTGATTTTTAAGATATGATTTTCTTGAGTGAGCTTCTGTACTTCCTTTTCCACTTGGCCAATTCTTTTTAACAAGCTCTTTTCCTCAGTGAATTTGTCTACCTCTCTCTCTTTTTTTTTAATGTGGCCAATTCTGCTTTTCAAAAGTTCTTCTCCTTGGTGCATTTTTGTATATTATTTTCCATTTGGCCAATTTTGATTTTTAAGGAGTTCTTCTCTTCATTCAATTTTTGTACCAATTGATCTATTTTTAAGGTTTTAATTACTTCAGTATTGTTTTGCATTTCCTTTGAGAAGTTGTTGACTCTTTTTATGACTTTCCTGCTTTATTCTCATTTCTTTTCTCAACTTTTCTTCTACCTCTTTTATTTGATTTTTAAGCTCCTTTTTGAGCTCCTCTGTTAAGTCTTTTTTGAGCTTGAGAACAATTCGTATATTTTTGGAGGAGGCTTTGGATGTAACAATGTTGACTTTGTTGTCCTCTTCTGAGTTTGTATATTGGTCTTCCCTGTCACCAAAATAACTTTCTATGGTTTTTTGTTCATTTTTTTAGCCTTTTTCTTTTCTTTTAATTAAAAAACTGTTAAAATTGCATTCTGTAACTGTGGTGAAGTGATCACTGTTTCAACCTTCAGATTCTTTGTGTAGCTGCTTTCAGAGCTGGTTCTGGGGATATATCTGCTTTCAATTCTTCCAAGGTGGTATGATATAAGGACAGGTATGTCTAATACTCTTCTGGCCTTTGAGTAACAACAAGCACTTTTTCCCCCATTGGAACTGTAACTAGGGACCTCTTCTACCTTGTGGCCACAAGAACTGGTGTCTATTAGTGCTCCCCCTACCCCCTCAAATTGCATCCCTGGACTGTGACTTGGTTCTGTATATGGACAATATGATAAGAAACTTACATTCATAGCCAGCAAAATCTCCTTCTGAGCAATTGTCCAAACCACCTTACCCTCCTTGGATAAGAGCTCTGGAAACCTTTGCTGCTGTTTCAGTTGTGCCCAAGACCTATTGCTTCAGTGGACTCTGCCCTGGTGTGCTGTGGTCCACCCCCACCCTAGGGCACTGGATCACTTGTGCTGGCCTTTTAAATTGTTTTGAACTGAAAAATTACTTCATTCTTTTTTGGGGGGTTATTCTGTTCCAGAATTCATTATGAGGCATTATATCATAAATTTTCTGAGCGTAATTTGGTAGAGGTCAGATGAGCCTGTGTATCTTCTCTGCAATCTTGGTTCTGCCCCTAGTAAATAATCTTTTAAAATACTGATATTTCATTACAAAATAAAATATCTTATCATATTAAAATGACCTATAAGTTTCCCTATGAGGGAATTATACATAATTAAAATTTTAGGATATTTCACATTAGTTAACATTTAGAAGTCTGCATATTTAAATTATTTTATAAAATACTTACTACTGTGCTTTATAAAACACTTTCTCTATTCAATGTCATGTATCATTTTCTCAATGAATCAAAGTCATTTTATCTACTGTGCTGTAATAGCACATTGTTACTCTCAGGGATATTTGTGGGGACATTAGCCCCTACACTAAATGGTCCCAAACTGCTACTATAAAGATTGATGTCTTATTTCTCCTCTTCAGTGGTCACTGTTGACTGTTAGGAATGTTCAGCAATGTTCTCTCTGACTCTTCCGATTGAAATTCCTTGGTACTCGTGATCTGCTATCCCTTTTAACCTGGGAATTGCTGCAGGAAACATTACCTAAGCTTATTAAATTAATAGCCTAAATTTATACAGTTCTAAGACAGTAAGTTTTAACCCAAATGTAGCTATTTTTTTTCTTTTTAAAGATTTTTTTTGGAGGGAGAGGAGCTGATTTCTCATAAATAAAAACAATTATAACATCTTTATTACTAGGGTATTTTAAATTTTAGAATGTACTTTCCTCAAAATGACACTGTTTTAGTGGTGTTTGCATTATTGATGAAGTGAGGGCAGGGAAATAAGCATTATTTTATCTCCTATTTGTGACAGGTATTGTGCTAAGGCCTTTACAAATATTATCTCATTTAATCCTCACCACAACCCTGAGAGGTAGTTGGTATGAGTCCCATTTCATGATTAAGGAAACTGCGGCAGAGTTTAAATGATTTCCCCAGGGTCATATAGCTAGTGAGTGTCAGAGACCATATTTGAACACAGGACTTTCTGATTTTGGAGCTCAGTGTTCTATCTACTCTGCCACCTACTAGTCTCCAGATCACCCAATGAGTCATTCCTTTTAATAGAGTTGTTCTTTGGCATCTCTTTAAAATGTTGGTTTTATTGGATAATATTCTTTTCAAGGATCATATTGTCACTTTTCTGTAAAGCTAAAGCTGCGAACTCTCCAGTGTAACAAAGGAAACAAACCATTACGGTAACCTCATTTACCATATTCAGTGCCACCTATAAGTTCACCACCTCTACACATCTTATGAAGATTCCTTGCAGCCTTTCCAAATAACTTAGCCTAAGCCACCTCTAAATGAATCAAATTTATTCTATGAGTTCCTGAACACCTAGGTGTGGTTTTCTGATTAGTAATCTTTTTACATTAATAGTGAGATGACTTATTAGACTTTATTTTTGGCTTTTCTTTGTCTGTTAAGTATGGAGAAGTAATTATACCCCTTAAGTGTCCACAATCCTGTATACTATTGGGCTCTAGAGACTGAACGCAATGCTCAACTTTGCTCTCTTTCCCAGGAAAAGAGCCCCCTATGTCTTCCAAATTCATTATGAATATGTTTTGGGTGACTTCTCCTGTGACTTCTCCTTCAGGTTTTATTACACTAGAACCTAGTTGAAGGATTTCTTGATTTTTTATTTATGCTTCAGAGCTTTAAAATTCTGTCTTAGCTTCCAGATTTAAACAACCTTCATCTGCAAGAAAATTGAACACTTCTGTGAATATGACCCACTTTTGTTACTCATTCTTTTAACCTTCTTGAATCTCTTGCAGGTAGGAAATACACTTCCAAAAACTCTTTTTGTGTGTACCTCTGTGTCTCAAGGGAAACTTCCATGGTATAACATTCTTTCAACTAAGATTCTTAGAAAAACAAGCAGTGATACCTTCTTTATAACATCCACAAGAGAATTGGGGGTGGGGTGTCCTTTTAACTTAGTGCTCCAAACGGACTAAACAAATCCCTAAAGCCTTAGCCTATATCTGGCAAAAGATGGTCTTCAGACAGACAGATAAATGCTGTTTCTGTATTTTAAATGGATGTGGGGGTTATGGGAGTGAGTAGGAGGGAAAATATGGGAATCTTAGGAGATAATGGCAAAAATACAATGCTATCCTCTCCAAATGTGGCTCAAAAAACATCAGATTAGAGGATATACAACCGGAAGGGAACATAGAGATGAAATAATCTACTCTAAACTCTTTATGTAATTTCTCAGGGTCACGGAGGTAATAATTATCCTTAGAAATCAAGAGTCAGAAATGGGCATACCAATGTTTGACTTTAGAAAACATTAAAAAAACCTCTCTCAGAATCCATACTAAGTGTGGGTTCTAAGGCAGAAGAATAGTAAGGGCTACAGAATGGGGATTAAGTGACTTGCTCAGAATTATACAGGTAGAAAGTATCTGAGGCCAGATTCAAACTCAGGACCTCCCATTTGTAGGCCTGGCTCTCTATCCACTGAGCCACCTAGCTGTCCCTAGAAAGCATTTTTAGAAATTTCAATATACATTTATTTTAAAATTAAACACTAAGCTCTATCCCAGCCTACCATCATACAAGTTATAAATATACTTGCTTAGCAGCTAAGAGGCCATCTTTAGTAGCATATTTGAAAAGTGAATAAATTGATATAAAACAAATATTCCAACATTTTCCATAGGAACACAGATAAGTGTGTCCCCCCATCTCTTAGTCTTCTATATTGTTGCACTTTGTGCTAACCCTAGTTTTAAAACATATTTGAAAACTCTAGTAGAAATTAGGTTAATAGTCCCTCAATATGCACTAATTCAAGCCAAACTTGCAATGAATGGTTACAAATAGTATTCCTACATTAATTCTAGCCAAAGTACAGGTAGTTGAGTGATGCTCCATTCCACTTTCCCAAGCAAAAGACATTGCAAAGTATTGATATCCTGATCTGCTACTTTTAATGGAAAACCTTGGTTCTGGATGTATCCCATGCATCGCCTTGATGACCTGGACATCATAAAATATGGAATTCATTTAAAATAAAAGTGGCAGCAGTAGCATAAGCAGTCATTTATTCTTTTTCTTTTTTAAACCCTTACCTTTTGACTTAGAATATATACTAACAAAGGGCTATGCAATTTTGGTTAAGTGACTTGCCCAGGGTCACATTGCTAGGAAAAGTCTGAGGCCAGATTTAAACCCAGGTCCTCCGAACTCTAGGCCTGGCTCTTTATCCACTGAGCTACTTAGGTGCCCCAGCACCCTTCTTTCAAACAGCATCTGATATCCATGTGTTTCTGGTAAATCATAGCATTCAACAATTTGATCAAGGCCATCATATGTTGATCCTTTTATAGTATAAGAGAATAGGAGCATAGTATTTATCTGGTGAAGTCTTTTTGTAGGATAGGTTTAACATGTACATGATCAAACACAATAGAATGAAAATATCCTTATATAAAAATAAATATATGTATACTATACATATGTATATAAAATTTGATCATTTGCCTTGTTTTCAGAACAGAAATTGTTGGTTCCTTTAATACATTTATTTTTTTGGAGGGGGCAATGATGTTAACTACAAGTACGAAAACTGATGGAATCTATTATCTGCCTGACCAAGCTATTATTCTCACTCTAGAGTCTGAAGGAAAAGACTTCTCCAGTGCTGGATTGATTAGACTTGAGATCTCTTCAAATTTAGACTTTATGTCTTCAGAACCAGGAAAGCCACTGCTGATATTAGGAAGATAAGTGTTGAAACCAAAGTATTCCTCCATGACAAAGACTTGGACAAAAGTTTCTGTATCAATACAACCACTTCTCACATGGAAACTGACTCATATAACACCAACATCCAATTCTTTTGCCCTTTCAAGGAGCAAACTACTTGTTTCGAGAGTGATGCCAAATTTAACACATAGAATAGATAAGTTTGGAATAATCAATCAGTGGCAATCTTCAAAACTAGTTTTGTCTTTGGATAAACTCTGAAGCCATCTTATTTTACTCCATGACTTATTAAAATGGTCCTGCACTGGCCTTCCTTTTATTTCTTTCTTTCTAGGCAAATGAGATTTAAGTAACTTGCCCAAGGTCACACAGCTGGGAAGCATCTAAAGCCAGATCTGAATCTAGGACCTCCCATCTCCTGGCATGGAACTCTAGCCACTGTGCTACCTAGCTGTCCTGGCTCTTCAGACAAACTCTGGCAACTTTCATTAACTGTACTTCAGTATCAAAGGTCATCATTTGTACTCCCTTGTTGGCATTATACTTAAATTGTTACACTTGTTTGCATGGATTTGCATAGATTGCCCTCTTTGAGGGCACACTAAGACTCTATACTGGTTGTGTTTCAGGCTTGCTAGCAAATCCAGTCTCACTTTTATAGCAGCAAATGTCTTCCCTATAGTTCTGCCATCATTACATTTATTTATTTAAACTTTTACCTTTTATCTTAGAAAGGTCTCTGGGCTGGGCAAATGGGATTAAGTGACTTGTTCAGGGTAACATACTTAAGAAGTGTCTGAGGACAGATTTGAAACCAAGGACCTCCCATCTCTAGGCCTGGTTCTGTATTCACTGTGTCACCTAGCTGCCCTGTGTCATTATATTAACAGCCTAAAAAGAAGTTATTAAAGGAAGAGTTTTGTATCATCTCAGATATTTCTTTAGGATGCTACCAAAGTTAGCAACATAGAAGGTATCTTTACCATCATTAGAAGAAACTTCATTAATTTTCTTGTCCAGAATATTCTTAGCAGAAAAGCCTTCATCAGGGAAATTGAAGTCAAATTTTCAATGCTAAAGCTGTTTATGGTTCCTCTAAAGTGTGGCAAAATGGAAAACCAAGAGATGGAATTAAAAAATAAACAATGGAGATGTTGATGATGTACGGAATTTGATGGCAACCATGCTTTACCTCCACCACCATTCAGCTATCTATCCAGTTGGAGAAGCTGTGCTAAGACACAAGCCTGAGGATTGTACAAGAGTTTGTGGTACAGAAGCTACTGGTGATAGAGGCTGAAAGAGTCTAAGAGAATTTAGAAAACTTTACTTGTTTGGGAGTTCCAGTCTATAAGAGGACTAAAAGCCAATTGAGTTTCTTAATCTGTTGCCAATATAATGAAACTTATAGACTCAGAGGCTTGCCTGGACAGGTGAACCAGCCTAGGATGGGAAAACAGATCAGGATGAAGCTCCCATGCCAATCAATATGGAGATTGGGTGTGTAAGTGGTCTCTGCACTTCCAGCTTGACTGAGATGAGAAGACCCAATCTCAAAAAAATTTAAAAGAAAACAAATCAAGAATCAGGAACAGTCTGTTGCTATTAGGTTTTGGTTATAATTTCTTTTTGAGATTTATGAAAATTAAATTGTTGAATCAATAATAATTCTTTGAATGAATCAACAGTTCAATGATCATAAGGTTAGTTAAAGAAACCACTGCAGTATCCATCATAGTTTTGCAATGTGTCACTCTGCTATAAAGAATTTTGTGAAAATTACCCACCTTTTTTGATTTTCTTCATAAATCTAGTATTAAGTCATCTACTTGGGATGGTTTAAGTGAGTTTTACTTAGAAGCAAGAGGAGAGATTAGGTGGATCTTATAGAAAATATTTTCCACTTTACAGTATTTTGGAAATTTGAATAAGGTAGGCAGGTAGTGAATAGAAAATGAAAGGGAGTAAAGACAGATAAAGAGTCTAAGACTGATAGCTAAGTGGGCTGGATAAAGCATAGAATGATGGTGTCTGAGGTGTGTGTGTGTGTGTGTGTGTGTGTGTGTGTGTGTGTGTGTGTGTGTGTGTGAGAGAGAGAGAGAGAGAGAGAGAGAGAGAGAGAGAGTGAGAGAGAGGCAGAGAGACAGAGACAGAGAGACAGAGACAGAGACAGAGACAGAGGCAGAATGAAAGAAAAAACATTTACCAGAAGGAACAAAAAATTATTATTCAGTGCTCTGTTCCACTTTTCCCCTTTCTTTAATCAGTATTGTCTGCACTGAAGACTTTCCTATCTTTACTCTGAGTAATTCAGGACTTACTTTAAAGGTGATCTATGATGAATATGGGAAATATTAACTTCCAAGGAAATAAGGTAGATGATATAACTGCTTATTAGAAAAAAATAGCAGAATTTAGCAGAAATTCTGTTTTTCAGTACTGGTCATGAAAGGGCAGTAAATATTCTTGTGCTCATTGTTTCTTAGTGAAATAGCAATCTTGCTGTTTCTTTTGTTAGCCTTTGGTCAAGGTCAGAGATGATTTTAATTTACAACTTTGATCTACAATTGATGGCACTGTGGGCACCTCATGGAAGATGTAGTAATAAGTAATTTTGCTTTGATGGGGGAAAAGTTTCTTCATGAAAAATTGACCTGGAGAACAACAAAATAACTTTCCCCCACCCCACAGAAATTTCATGTTTCCTTTTGTTCTGGTCTCAGTGTTTTATCTCAGTAATTGTGGGATTTATTTGAGAAGTATTGTATAAAAGGAAACCACCACAATTATCTGCACCTGAAGCTCATTGTTGAGAAATTGCTGGCTGTATTGGCTGTAAGGAAGCATCTGTCAGAGGAGCTATAGGCTCTTAGGCTAAGGAAAGAGGTCAGCAGATCTCAATAGGCAGGTTAATTAATGCCTTTCTTTTTTAAAGGCAGGGTTTATTTTCAGCCATCATTTAAAATTCAATATTTGGTTGTGAATATGTAAAAAGAAAAAAGAAAACACATTAAGTTATTTCCCATCCTTTTTCCCTTCCTTTATACTCTAAGCCCTTATAAAATTATGGGAAGTAGGGAGAGTGTTCTGTCTTGAATTGAAGGTCTTCTTTAATAGAGGAAAATGGATATATTAATTTGCTTCAACAGGATTTATTTTTTAAAGTGCATGATTGTTTCTAATTTTTTTTATATTTTATACAATAACATTGTTCTATGTGGTTTCCTCCTTTCCCTTCAAAACCCTGTGAATTTGAGAATTGAAGAAGATGTTACATATTTCCTTGCTCTCAATCAGTTAGTTAGTCATTCACTACAAGTATTTACTGAACTAGATGTGAGGGAATTTGGAAAAAATAAAATTTGATTACAATTCAATACCTATTCTATGGCTCATTAAGACATACCTTAACATGGTTAGATAAATGAATTATAAAGCTTATTAAGTGCTTACTATGTGCCTAACACATGTGAAGTCCTTATTAAATGGGAAAAAATCCTTCCAGGACTTTTATATTTTAATGGGGTGGGGGGAGGATGGGGTGGAGGAATGGAACTTATCACATGAAAGAATATTTGGATCTAGAAAGTACATTGTGGAGATGGTGAATAGAACAACAGATTCTATTGACCATGGCCAGCTGGGATTTATTATATTGAGGTTGGGTGGGGCAGAATATGCATGAGATAGCAGGCAAGAGAATGGTCAGAATGAAAATTTGGATGCCTGCTCCCAGAAAATTCAGAGCTGAGCAGATTAACTTTTCCAGGGCATGATTTCTGGAGATCTGGTGTGAAAGGTGGATAACCTAGAAGTATCAGGGCAGAGAATGGCTGGTTTAAAGGTGAAGAAGTATAGTTGCAGTTAGTTCAGTCAATAAACAAAATAAATAAACATTTATTAAGCACTTAATTTGTGCGGGGCACAGTGTTAAGTGATAGCAAAACAAAGAAAGACAAAAAGTGCTTGTCCTTGAGGAGCTTGCTTTCTAATGGGGAAAACAACAAATAAACAACTATGTAGAATGGAGCTACAGGTGGAATATATAGAAAGTGATAAACAGAGGAAAGGTACTAAAATTAAGAACATTTGGGAAAGGTTTCCTATAGAAGGTAAGATTTTAGGTCGGACTTTAAGAAAGTCAGGGAATACAGGCTTAGAGATTAGGAAGGAGAGCATCTTATGCATGAGGAACAGACAGTGAAAATGCCTAAAGTCAGGAGATGGGTTGTCTTGTTCAAAAAAAAGTGAGAGGCCAGTTTCATTAGATTAAAGAGCATATGGAGTCAGGTGGAAGCATCCTAGCTCCTCCCAGGCTGAGTTTCTGGAAGTCCAGTTGGGAAGGTGGAGGAGTAGAAGCAGGGATACTAGAGGAAGAAGGAACCTTCAAAATTTTCAAGTCCAACCAGTGGGAGTTCTGAATCCAACTTTTCTGACTTAAATCCTGGGCTTTCTCCACTACCATCTTGTCTCTCAAAGAGCTGCTTTCTCTTAAAAAAAAGCCACCAAGAATAAGGGGAACTGAGGGAGTAAAGGAAGGATCTCTGTCAGCTGCTTAACTGACTGCCAGAAAAAAAAATCTTCATTTAACGAGGTCTTTAGCTTCATCCTCAGGACTGCTGGGTAGTACAATGAAGTTTTCAGGGCTGAAGTCAGGAAGACTCATTTTCTTGAGTTCAAATCTCGCCTCAGACACTTACTAGTTGTATAACCCCAGACAATTGTTTTAACCTTATTTGCCACAATTCCTCATATATAAAATGAGATAAAGAAAGAAATGACAAACTACCCCAGTTTCTAGGTTTCTAGTGCCAAGAAAACCTAAATGGAACCAACTATCAAGAGTTGGATAGAACTGAACAACAATGACTTGGCACCTTTTATGGGTCTATCCTATACCTTCTTCATTCCAAGTATTTGGGGATGCTTCTCTCTAACTAAAGGACAAATAATTTATGAATCAAGGTCTTACAACCCTATGAACTGTTTTAGCCAAAAAAGCTTATAGAAATATAGCTTATAGCTTATAAGAATATTATAGCCAAAAAGCTAAACTTAGCAATTACGCAGGGGATTTTTTGGATAATGTCTTGCCCGACTCAAGCAGGGCAGTTCTCTCTCTAACTCACAGTCCCAGGGACAACTCCTGGCTGGAAGCCCCAGGGCCCCTAGATGAAACATCATTGAAGATTCCTAGACAGAACAGCCTTGAAGATTAAGAATCATATCCTGTGGCACCTGGAAGCATCCCTACTCCCTCTGTCTAGCTATTAGCTAACCCTAAGACAAAGGCACCTATATCCCAGAAACATATATATATATATTCCTTATTCTGAATGTCCCCTCGGGACTCTCTTTGCTGAGTTTCCCCAGTGTGTACTGGCAATAAAGCTTTCTCCTGCTTTGATTGCATTGTCTCGTGTGTTCCTCTGGAGGCCACCCATTTTGAACCCTAACAGAACAACAGCATATTAGTATAGCAACCTCATTGTAAACAGATGTAGTTGTGTGGCACTGTGAATAGAATGCTGGACCTGCAGTCAGGAAGACCTGATTTCAGCTTCAGATACTTACTGTGTATCACTTAGTCTCTGATTGCTCCACTATCTTCTAGGGATAACAACAGTGCCTATCACCTAGAGCTGTTGTGGGGATAAAATGAGGTATTTTAAAAGATGTTTTGTAAACCTGCAAGTTCTATATACACATTACCTGTTGGACTAGAATGCCATGATGTCAATTAGTGGTTTGGCAGGCAGACCTCTAGTACCATATTTAGGTAGCAAGAAAAAATCAGTGGCAAAATTCTAATTTTTAGTTCTTTTGATTTCTTACTGTACAAAGGTTTGACTACTTAAGGATGGTACTATAGGTTTTAGTTAATTTGTTCTTTTGTCCATTCTTTATCACCACCCAAATCCTCAGTACTCACTCAACTTTGAGCTGTAGGGATATAAAAAAGTTTATTTTTTCAACTTTATAATCTAATTGAGGAGGTACAGCATGGAAAATGGGGATAGTTTGGAAAAAGTTTCTTCTAGGATGCCACATCTAAAATCACATTAAGTTTCATCTTTAAAAAGATTTTGTTATGGGTTATATAGTGATGACAACATTGGCCACCAAAACATTGGCACCGAGACTTTTTTCATACCTGGAAAATGATTTTAAAAAATCAGATCAAGTACTTGCATGATGCTATCTGAAATAGAAAATGAGGTTGACCCTGTAGTGAGGAAGTTAGGATATTGATTAAGTATTGATTAAAAGAAGATATTTTATGAAGAGATCTCTGAGGTTGCAGGCAAGGCAGAGGACTGAGCATGAGACCAGAACTTAGAAGGAGGAACACAGAAAAATTATGTCAGTTGGTGAGGTCCTCTCACTGGGTCACTGTCTGACTTGCATCTTTCACTGACTCACTCACTGGGCTTTGGTGGGTGAACTGGCTTTCTCTGGCTCCTGGTGGAGACCAGCATCTGTGACTTTACTCTTGGCTGGTGGAAGGGAAGAGACACCTTTGAATCTCATCTGAAGAGCGTTTCCACTTTCCTGATTGAGAGAAGTCATCTTTAAGAAGAAGCTGATAGATTTGCTTTGCTGGATAACAGTTTTGGAGGAGAAAGACTGAAGATGTTTGTCTGGTCTCTGGGCAATACCAGGGTGGCTGAATTGTCAGTTAGCAGCTGCCATCTTGGCTGACTGAATTTATATATGCTTGGAGAATCTCTTTATCAAATTAAGTTAATTAAATTAGGATTTAGGTAGATTTAGAGTCAGATAGCATTTGGGATTTTTTTTAATAAGTGTAACTGTAGGTTTAGTGTAGCTGGAAGAAATGAAGGCTCTGTCATGAGACAGATGTAGAAAGTGGGTGGAAGGTTAGTTCCATGTTAGTTTAAGGCTTTTTCTGTTTATTAATCCCTTATTTCCATATTATCAAACTAAATAAATTGCCATATATATGCATATATTTGTATATTTGTATATATAGTTTGTCTCCAAGAACCTTTAGTACTGACCCAGGGAAGGGAAGCCATTCCTGGCTTTCCTTCAGGGAGGAGAGTTAAAAGATACTTTTGTGGATACCAAACAAAGTATCTTATCACATCCTCCTCCTCCCAATTCCATTTTATCAACATTATTTCTTCAACCCCTACTACTGATACCAGGCTGGTAAAGTCCTTGAGTTTGTTAAATGGTATTGTTACTATCCTGCTCTTCTGGACATTTTCCCCTTAACACTAGGTCACCAGCTGTGAATCTTACTGATGTCGGTGACTCTGCTCTGCTCAAGTTAGAACTGGCGGGGTCCTTGATTGCTGGTGTGGTCAATAGGCCTCAATCAGAAGAATACATTGTGGTTGAGGTTACTCTGTCAGAAGAGCTGGGCTTCCGAAGGAGGCGCCCCCAACAGCAGGTAATGGACTATATGAAAATAATTGTTTGAGAAGATGCCATATCTCTTTCAAGTCTAAGTCACTTTTTTAAAATCACATTAAGTTTCATTTTTAAAAAGATTTTGTTATGGGTTATATAGTGATGACAACATTGGCCACCAAAACATTGGCACCGAGACTTTTTTCATGCCTGGAAAATGATTTTAAAAAATCTATTGTTCTTTGTAAAACAAATACAGAACCCTCAGTTCTATGCTGTTGTGAATGTATGGCTATATGAATTTTTCCCAAGGAACGATTTCATTGGAAAACTTAGAGGAACTTCATAGATTTTGTATTTCTCCATGGTAGTCATTCTTGTTAGAGGTACCTTAGATTTTATTTAAAGGTAGTAAATGGATTCACATGCTGTAATTAAATTGTGTTCATATACAATTGCATTACTAAGAAAAGCTTACCTTCTATTTGCCTATTGTTGCTTACATATCAGTATCTTAGTGTTTACAGAATGATCTGAGTTTTATCATGTCATGAAAAGCAAAGCTGAAGTAAGAAATATATAATAATTATTTTTGTGTTCTGGCACAAGATTTTAAAAAAAGAACACCTATAGGTCATATTTCTTAAATCATATTCCTTTTCATTCCTTTAGAGCAGGGGTTGGCAATGTATGGCTCCCGAGCCATATCTGGCTCTTTTGAGGGCCAGATATGGCTCTTTCTGCAGGAGCCATAAAGTCGATTTTTTTTTCAGGCACTGTTACAGGAGTGCGTACTGTGAGCACTGTACGGCTCTCATGAAATTTCATTTTAAAAAATGTGGTGTTTATGACTCTCACGGCCAAAAAGGTTGCTGACCCCTGCTTTAGAGTAAGAATATTTTGAATTCCATTTCTAACCTACTGAGATTTCTACAAATCTATAAAATTTAAAAAACAATTCTACATGTAATATAAAATATATTTGACAAAATGATATAATAAAATTTAAAAGTTTCTATAGAACATTTACTTAATATTTGGGTTTGAACCAAGAAAAGTGTCCACACCCACTCCTTGGTTGACCAAAGCAATTTCTTAGTAAATATACTCAACAGGAATGTGTTTCCTTTGTCCATAATCACCCCCAGCCCCAGGGTTCCAAATATACTATGATATTTTGTTGTACAGTGTCTGTGCCCAATAATGGTTAAATGGCAGCATGTTTACTTAGATAGCTGACAGATAAGATCTTCCATGATAGAGCCTGATCTGGAATTCTCTGCCACTGGGGAGAGTCTTCTCTGACATTTTTCTTGCTTGGGAATCCTCTAAACAAGTAGGCTGACACATAAAAGGGGTAGGTGAATATTCATACTCTCTGAAGTTAGAATGAATCAGCAAAAGGTACAGTTCTGAATAAGGCAGCATGGTATAGTGAAAAGTGAATTAAATTTAAAGTCAGAGAGCCCGAGTTAAAATTTTATTTTTGCTATCTTCTATTTGTGTGACCTTTGCCTAGTTGTTTAACTTTGTAGGACCTCAGGGCCCTTCAAAATGAGTAGGTGTTTGTTAGATTAGAAGATCTCTGAGGTCCCAGCTATAAATCCAGTAGGTCAGTATTTTTATGAAATAGAACCTTTGCTTAACTCAAGGTACCAAAAGATCATCATAGAGTATCTTAATCCTATTTCTTTGATGGGGTCTCTCAAGTAAGATTAGGAAGGCAGACTTTCCCAGTTATGTTATAAAACAATCTATCAAAGAATTGGGTTATGAGCCAATCAGGTTTCAATATTAGAGCTTTCCACTCTGATGATAGTGTAGGCTTCACATCAGGCATCTTTCATTTTGGGCAGTCGGGGTTAAAAACAAAAAATAAGCAGTGATCTCAAGAAGTGGCAGTGTGGGTGTTTAAAGGAATATGTTAACATGAAACTGAGACAGCTTGTTGAGTGTCAGGTCAGAAAAGTCATAGGTCAGACCATCTTTTGTGCATTTAGGGCAAAGGAGTATAGGTTCATTACAAATAAAATTTGACCTACTTGGACCCAGTGGACTATCAAAATTCGAATATAGCCACACAGCCATTATCATATCATCTAAATGAGTACCTGGGTACCTGAGTATCATCGAAAGAAATTGTGGGGAAAGGGGTTCACTGAGATAAAAGAATGAATAGGCAAGTCCTGGTTTAGCTTATGTTGATTGGAGAATCTGTATTTTGGGAATAAAAAGTAGTATTCTTGATGAACTCTTCCTCAATTAAGTAAAATCTTCTATAAACCTTTCATTATCTATTTATCCACCTTTTATATTTGCAAAAGCTATATACAGTTATATAACATGCTGGTTCAAAAAACTTTCTGCATCCTTGCCAATAAATCACACCCCACCAGGACCATAGTTTTAGAATTAGGAGGGACCTTAGAGGTTACATAGTCCAACTCTCTTGTTTTATAAATGAAGAAACTGATGCCTTAGAGGTATTGTAACTTTCAAGACAGAATTAGGATTTGAAACAAGATCCTTTGACTCTAGAACAGTGATGGGCAAACTTTTTAAAGAGGGGGCCAAAGGAAAGGAAATGCTCATCTGTCAGTCTATTTCTAAGGCGACTCTTTCAAAGTTTCATTATATTGTGTCCTACTCATTGTATTCGTCATTTTAGGAATAATGTCGTTAGTCCAGAAAGAACATTTTAGGGACTACATCTGGCCCACAGGCTGTAGTTTGCCCATCACTGCTCTAGAATATTGACTTCTTTCTAGTTCAGTACATTTTGTCCTAACTATGGGAGTAGCTATATAGAAGAGTTTCTCGTTCCTTTATTTGGTTAGTTCAACTGTACCTACATATTATGACTTAGACTCATATTGACTCCTGAGTTACTTGATGATGGCAAGTTACTTATAAACACATTTGTTGTTATTTATATAGGTTTTAGAAATAGTCACAGAATCAACTATCCAGACAACTTAAACTCATAGGAATGACATGCATGGCCCTGTAATTATCATTTGGCTATGTGTGGTCTGGTGTTGATAAACCTTGATAAGTCTTTTATATCTTCACCAAAATTTCGCATGACAATTTACTTTTTCCTGCCTTTGCAGAAGACACACTGACAAAAAGATTCTTCGTAAACTGAATAACCCCATAATATGTTTCACTGAATGATGATTATAACCTCTTTTTCAGGTCATCTATAACTGGACCATCTTTTTAGATTCTAGAAGAAATGAAAGAGCTATTACTTCCAGAACTTTTGAGATAATTACCAGGTTGGTTCTTAGATGAATGAGAATTTAGAAAAACAAGAGGGACCTATTGCATATCAAAGTGTAAGATAGGTAAGATAGGGAAGGATAAGTGTTCTTCCTGTCATAAGTTGTTATAGTCTTGCTACCTATGTGTCCCTTGAAAAATTAATCACTTTCCCAGTAACTCTAATTCAGATGCTTTTTTTCTGGTGAGTATTACCTTTAATTCTTGAAGGTCATGCCAGTAGCGCATAAGCTTTGGTAGAATTTACCAGCTTCCTCCTTCAATAAACTAGTAAAATATGATAGCTGGATAAAGCATTTATTAAGTATTTACTATGTGAAAAATACCCTGCTAATCCATAATGATACAAATCCAAGTAAATTAGTCTATATCCTCAAGAAATTTACATTCTAATGGAGGAAGACAAAACATATATGAGAAATGAACAGTAGTAGGAAAGGGTTGAGAAATACATAAAATGGGTCCCTGGCCTGAGTGAGGTGTAACGTATGGCTGAGATATCTCCTAAAATGTTGCTTCAAGGAGGGAATCACAAATCAGGATTTTGGACTTCAGGGTAGATGTTTCTCTTGGAGGCAAGCAACAGGTTAGAGGAAGGAAGAAAAGCAATGTCTATTATCTGTCATTATATGTCCATTATCTGAAGATTAGCCTAGCTAAATTCAAAAAGACTCATCTCCAATTTCTCCAGGAGGTGATAAATGGCTTATTCACAACAACTCTCAAAGATTATTTGTTATAGTTTCTGGGCACTGCAATCTGTATTGATGAAGAGAGTACCCACCTTAATGAAATCACAGATTACTGAAATGTTTAAGTATATAATATCTGTCATCGTGAAACATAATGTGCATTGATGACTGGAAGCTCGAGGGAAGTCATGATGAATATGCAAATTATCATCATGGAATGAATCCAAGAACTGAGCTTTAGGAAAATTATTTCCATCTTTTTCAACACTCAGATTTCATTTTAATTCTGAATCTTTCTAATAAAAATGAGACAATTTTGTTTTTGAGGAATTCTATATTGTAGAAAATTCTCTTAAAAAGGAAACACTTTAAGTATTTCCTCCTTAAACTCCATTACTTTTCTTCTTACCGGAGTTCATTTCAGAATCTCTTCATCACATAATTGACCAGCTGAAACAAATGACTGAATCTAATAAGATGAGATTCAATAGGGACAAATGTTAAATTTTACTTCGGAATAGAGAAAGCGACTTCACAAGCACAAATGGGGGAGACATAAGACAACAACCATTGTGGAAGACACCTGAGGCTTTTTAGTGGACTTCAAGCTCAATATGAATCAGTAGTGTGATATATCATGCAAAAAAACTAATATGACCAAAGGTTGCATGGGAAGATGAACAATTTTCATAATTTGGTGATAATAATTCTGTTCTCCAAGCCCATAAGACATCATTTGCAGTATTGTTTTTAGTTCTGGGCATCATGGCTTAAGAAAAAAATTGATAAGTTGATTAGTGTCCAGAGAAGGACAATCAGGATGGTAGAGGGCATTGAGTCCATGTCATATGAGGACTATAGAGCAGACTCTCCCATCTATAGAAACTGGACAGGTTTAGCCTAGAGAAGAGAAGAATCAAAGAGGATATGAGAACTATTAGAACTTTTAGGTAGTTGAAAGAGAGATTAGTTTGTCCTATTGGACCCTTGACACAGAACCAAGGACAGTAGGGGAAAGTTTCAGAAGCAAATTTAAGTTTGATGTAAGGAGAAACTTCCTTCTGTGCAAAATTTAGGGAGAGCTGCCTCAAAATTATTCCCTGTTCTTAAAGATCTTTAAACAAAGGTTAGATAACCACTTATCAGGTTTATCATAGTAAAGATTCCTTTTGTGTATGGATTAGAATGGAAAGTCCTTGAGGTACCTCCCAACTCTAAAATTATTTAATTCTGTGAAAATCTTGGTAAATATTCTGGTTTGAGGAAATGTACATTAGTACACAGGGCAGTCAACTGGGGCAGTGGGAAGAGTGCCATGTCTGAAATCAGGAAGATTCATCTTCCAGAGTGCAAATCTAGCCTCAGACATTTCTTAATTGTGGGACTCTGGACAAGTTAACCCTGTTGGCTTCAGGTTCCTCATCTGCAAAATGAGCTAGAGAAGGAAATGACAAATACTCCAGTAACTCTGCCAAGAAAACCCCAAAAAGAGTCATGAAGAATTGGACACAATTGCAACAATTGAACAACAAATTTAGCATACAGTTAAATCCTCACTGTTTTTTTTTTTTTACTATCATTCACTATCAGAAAGGTTTTTTATCATTCACTATCAGAAAGGCTTGGGAGAAACCATGGAAGTCAAATCATTCCCCACCCCCCCACCCCCCAATGATATACTGCTTTTGGAGTTAGAGAACTTGAGTATGAATCCTAACTCACCCAATTATTATCTCTATAATTTGGAATTAATCATATATTTTTTTCTAGGATGTGGTTACCTCATCTATAAAGTGAAGGGGTTATATTAGATCTTCCAATTCTTGATCTTGAGAGAGCCTATGATTTTTTATCTATTTCCATTTTATTAGCAATCATTCATTGAAGGCATGACACTAATGAGGAAAAAAGGGGAATTGATTGTACATACTCATAAAATAATTTAGTGTTATAATAGATGGAATCAGAGAGGAAGATAATTGTTATCCTATATTTTTCTCTTTCAAAAACTGTATAACACGTTTTTTTGTTATGATAAATTATTATTTTTTCCAGATTACATGTTAAATCAATTTTTAAATATTTGTTTTCTGACATTTTCCAATCCATATTTTCTTCTTCCCTCCCATTACTCCTCTCCTCCATAAGCCAGCAGGCGACATGACATAGATTGCACATATTTTGTCATATAATACATATTCCCATGTTTGTAGTGTTGTAAAAGAAAGCACATATTGATTACACCAGAGAATAATTCATGTAGGAAATAGAGTAAAGAATAATAGGTTTCAATTTGCATTTGGATTATTTATGTTCTTTTATGGTAGCCACTGTCTTTTTTTTTTGGTCATGAGTTCCTTAGAGTTTGTCTTGGATACTTGCCTTGTTGATAATAGCATTCACAACTGATCATACAATAAGATGTTGTTTTTTTTTTCCTGCAGAGAGACCATTTCGGTAAATATTCAAGCCTTCCTCCAGGAAAACCGAGTGATTCCCCTTTCAATGACTCATCAATATCTCCATGCAAATATAGAGACCCAAGTAACCATTGCATCAATCATTTTGGCAGGAGTCTATGTGCTGATCATATTCGAGGTAAATGTGATATCTACTTTTATTGGTCTATCTTTTCCTACAACTAAATATTTACTACCTAACTCTTCAAGTAGGGAGGTTCAAGAATTGTTAAGCAAGTCTTTCTGTGTTTTAAAAAATATTCAATACAGCAACAGAAATATTGTTTGAAGAATGACTTGTGTATGTCACCTCCAAAGAAAGAACCGATAAGTAGAAATATTTTATGAGTTTTTAAAGTATTATATGTTATAGACATGTATAATATATATTATGTAAATATTCTTTAATAAGTATGTTATTCTATCTATCTATCTATATATTTTTTGTCAAATTATTCCTTCTCTAAGGGATGAAGGGAATGAACTGGGTATTTTAATGTAACAAACAGACAAACTAATTACTTAAAAAAAAGAAAAAGCATTACCAGCTGCTTTGACACTGAACTCTAAACAACATGTGACTAGCATTTGAAATCGTCCATATGAGTAGTCTCTTCTCTTCCATTAGAATGTGATTTTCTTTGAGATCAGAGACTATCAGAATTTTTCTGTTTGTATCCTGGACACATAGCACAGTGCTTTGTACATAGCATATGCTTAGAAATGCAATATTCATTAAAAAAGATGTAATAAGTAGGATATCAGCCACAGCATATTTTCCAATTAATGGAAGAAAAATGGTTTCAACTTGAATTCTTTTTGAACCCTAGGAACCTCTATTTGTTAAAAAGTAAATGTGTGTATTTTAATGTCACATAAGCATTTATGTTGGAAGAATCTAGGTAAACTCCATCTTTAATGTTTGTTTGTATTCTTGTTTCCATTAAAGGCTTACTACACTAATTACTTGTTTCTTCTATCAAATTAGACAATGCATGTTTTTCTCAAAACATCTTTCCTTACCTATTAACTCTTTAGAAAGCACATCAGAAAATCACATCACTTTACACAGCAGGAATAAAGTAAAAATATTTCCTATCTTAAAGTGTGTAATATTTTAAAATTAGTTTGCATTTATTCTATATGAATCTTATAAACACCTATTTACACAAATGTTATCTTCATTAGAATATTAATTCTTTGAGGGAAGGGATTTTCCCTCCTTATAATTATATCCTCAGTGCTTAGTACAGTTCCAGGAAAATATTAAGTGCTTAATAAATGTGTGACTGATTCATTTTGTGTATCTATCTATCTATCATGGTAGAATATTTGCCTCACTGAGGAGTCTGAACCCAGTAAACAAAGTTATAAGAAATGAATTTTAAAGACTTTACTAGAGCAAAGAAATATGAACAAGGG
Organism: Gracilinanus agilis; assembly: GCF_016433145.1. Taxonomy (NCBI): domain Eukaryota; kingdom Metazoa; phylum Chordata; class Mammalia; order Didelphimorphia; family Didelphidae; genus Gracilinanus; species Gracilinanus agilis. The sequence goes on from NC_058132.1 coordinate 482,205,725, forward strand.
GCACAATTACAGGTATGTGGTGGAATTTCCAGATGTATTAGATACTGAGAACAGGAGAATGGTACTTTTTAATTTCAAGAAATTTATCTGAGTATACTCCATATTATTTTGTGAAATAATAGTCATCAATTTTGTTTTTTTTTGAACATCAATTTCCTCATCTTTATTTTTTTAATTTTTTAATTTTTTTAGAAAAAATTTTCATGGTTACATGATTCATGTTCTTACTTTCCCCTTCATCTCCCCAAAAACCTCCCCCCATACCTGATGCACATTTTCATTGGTTTTAATATGTGTCACCAATCAAGACTTATTTACATATTATTGATAGTTACATTGGTGTAGTCCTTTCAAGTCTACATCCCCAATCATGTCCACATCAACCTATGTGTTCAAGCAGTTGTTTTTCTTCTGCATTTCCACTTCTGTAGTTCTTTCTCTGAATGGGGTTAGTGTTCTTTTCCATAAATTCCTCAGAATTGTCCTGGGTCATTGTACTGCTGCTAGTACAGAAGTCCATTACATTCAGTTTTACCACAGTGTATCAGTCTTTGTGTACAATGTACTTTTGGCTCTGCTCCTTTCACTCTGCATCAATTCCTGGAGGTCTTTCCAGTTCACATGGAATTCCTCTAAATTATTCCTTTGAGCATAATAGTATCCATCACCAGCATATACCACAATTTTTTCAGCCATTCCCTTGTTTTCCAGTTTTTTTGCCACCACAAAGAGCACAGTAGCTATAAATATTTTTGTACAAGTCTTTTTATCTATGATCTTTTTGGGGTACAAATCCAGCAATGGTATGGCTGGATCAAAGGGCAGGCATTCTTTTAGTGCTCTTTGGGCATAATTCCAAATTGCCATCCAGAATGGTTGGATCAGTTCACAACTCCAGCAGCAATGCATTAATGTCCCAGTTTTGTCACATACCCTCCAACATTCATTATTCTCCCCTGCTATCATTTTAGCCAATCTGCTAGGTGTGAGGTGATACCTCAGAGTTGTTTTGATTTGCATTTCTCTAATTATTAGAGATTTAGAACACTTTCTCATATGATTATTGATAGTTTTTATTTCTTTATCTGAAAATTTAGGCATCAATTTTCTTGTGACTATGAGGTAGCTGGATGTGGATATACAAAAGCCTAGAAGTTTAATGAATTTGTTTTCAGTCCTTTATATTATGTACCTGAGAGCCACATGGGCTGAAAAGATTCTCATTATCAGTGATTTAGAGAGCAGTATCTTATTTAAGGGGGAAAATGGATCAGTTAAGAGAGAATTTAACATATTATAACAAAATATATATTCCTTCTTGCTTAACATGAGTAGCCTGAGTCTACTTTGGGGAAAACTTTCACTTATTTGGTTCACTGTATCTATTCAAATGAAATTGAGAAATTTAGTATATAGTACTCCCTTATTGGTACTACCAGCTTCCCTCATATACACAGGCTCATAAGGTTTCAGATATTCATTTTATTTTTTATTTTTTTAGATATTCATTTTATTTACACTGCCTATGATATAGAAAGGATTATTCCTACTTATGAGCTCACAGAGAATCAAGAGATCCTCAGTACCCACTAAAATATAATTAATACGCCAATAAACATTTTGAGCCTTTTCTATGTAGATAACATTGTTCCATGTAGGAGAACACAGTCATAGAAGACATGATTCTTTTTTTTTTTTAAATTTTTAAACCCTTAACTTCTGTGTATTGACTTATAAGTGGAAGATTGGTAAGGGTAGGCAACGGGGGTCAAGTGACTTGCCCAGAGTCACACAGCTGGGAAGTGTCTGAGGCCGGATTTGAACCTAGGACATCCCGTCTCTAGGCCTGGCTCTCAATCCACTGAGCTACCCAGCTGCCCCTGAAGACATGATTCTTAATCTTAAGGCCCTTATAGTTTGATAAAGGTATGTTTCCATTTAAGAAAGTCAATTCATTTGTTAAGGACATATGTTTGCTTTTTAGAAAAGCAACTGCTGAATTAAATCTGCATTGACAGTTCACTTGTCTAGGACATAGGTCTACTCATACTTTTAAGAGAAGCAGTTATTGAAATTAAGTCTGACTCAAGAGTTATGAGATAGCACTTGCTCATTCTAACATAATAGACCGGAATATTGGAGCAAATAGAGAATAAAATATTTGCCAGGTATTTGAATTAGAGAATTTTAAGGTTAATAAATGGGGATATGCACACTGAAATGGTTTTGAGAGTACAGGACAAATATAATTTACATTATAATAATCAGAAGGTGAGAATTTAGTTGCTGATCACAAATTAAATTAGATTCATTTACAAAGAGGACAAAGTCTGATGAGAAAAGACATATACAGGCAGAAGGAGATGAAAAAGCATATTTTCATTGTTCTATTACATGCCATTGGTCAGATTGGTTGGCCAATAAGAGATTGGTCCTAAAGTTAATGAATCTGAATTCAAATACTCCCTGGGCCTCCAGGAGTTTGGACTAGATGGTACCTGATATCCTTTCTAGCTCTAAATCTATGATCTGTGCTTGCTAATTTTACTATATTAGTCATAGAATCAAAGAGTCATAGCTATTAGTTCTGAGAAGGGCATTCATTAGAGGCCAGTCAGTCAGTCCATTTACAGATGAAACAAGTGAGGCTTAAAGAGGTTGAGACTTGCTTAGTGACCAGAGCCATAGTTAATAAATGTAATAATAAACAAGTAGAGTTGGAAAAAAAAGATCAAAACCCCAAAGTTTCCCTTGCCTTATTTTTCTCATTTGCAAGAACATAGTTTTGTTATTCTCTTTTCTCCATTAAAAGAGTGGAAAAGAACTCTTCTCTGCATCCAGACAAACTAGCTAAACCACAAAACTCATACTATACTAAAGGGTATCCCACTGACAAGAATTCTGCAGTGATAGAATCCTGAGGGCTGTTTGGGAGAACAGATGGTATTAGGAACACTTTACCTGACCTGGAAAACAAGGGCAGATCACAGATGAGAACCAAAGTGTAAAAATAAAGCCCAGTCAAGGCAAGAAGGGACTTTGAATTCAGAGTTTAAATTGGATTCGTGGTTTAATGAATGGAGTAACTATTTTGCTTCTCATTCTGATCTAAGATGACAAACCTGTGAAAAACCTGAATGGGAACTTTTTATTTATTTTTTATTTTCAATATAATCCCATTCAGCAAGGCTTCCATTTCTCTGATATTAAGTAATTATGTTCCAAAAGGATAAAAATGTCTGTCAAAACCTCCCATAAAATCCTTCATTCCTGCTGCTGATTATTCTTCCCAATCTCTCTGGCTTTTTTAACCTTTTATATTGTGACCATAGAAATGTGAAATCTCCTGGGCATTTCCTTCCAATTACCTTTCTGTAATGAAAGCCACTGCCACATTGGGGGAAAACTTTTCAAGCAATACAATATTTTCAAGGCTTAAATAGCCTTCCTTTTTTGCATGTTTTAAATGAAATATTTTCTTTTAAACTCAGAAGCTTTATTGTAGCATACTGATCTTGTCATGGTAACTCTGGGTTCTTGTAGACTATTTTCAAAAACGCAGAAGTTTCTGATAGGCTCTAACCTAACTCTCCCATGCCCGAGTGAGAGACTGACTGGATATCAATCCAACCATCCGATTTCATTCTCTATCAACAGATGGTTTTACACCAGATGAGTGATTATTTTTGTCCATTAAAATTTGTGATTATAGTGTAGAAGAATTGTCATTTACATTAATGGAGGCAATAGCTATGTTGATGACATAGCAGATCTCTTATCTTGATTAATAATATATGGTGCTTGATTTTTACAGTTCTTCATTTCTAAAGTAGCTTATGCTCAATTTCCCCATAAATTAAAAGCATGATAGGACCACTTTTTTTCTATCCTCTGGAATGAATCCTAACATAGCTCTGAGCTATGTCTCACATATCATAAATTCAGTTGAATTTAATTCAACAAACATTTAAGTTTTTACTTCGTGTTAAGCATAATGGTAGGTGCCGGGGATACAAAACCAGAAAGAAAATAGCCTTTACTCAATATACTTATATTTTATTGGAGCAAAAACAGCCACGTGGATCATCAATTAATAAGCAGTTTTAAAGAACTTTTAATGTGCCAAACATTGTGCTGTGTTGTGACTACAAGGACAAAAAAGAAACAATAGTTTCCTCCTCTAAGAATTTATTCTCTAATAAATAAATTATATTTGTATATGTGAATTATTAATTAAATTATGAAATGAAGGCAGACATACCCAATTCTCTGGCTATTCTTCGGGAAAGATTATGAAAGCAGTGGGAAGTAAGGCTTTAATCACACTTTAATAAGGCACAGAGGGTTCAGCATTGACCAAAGGGTGTGTATGTGAATACAGAGGCAGAGGACTGAGTATGGAGACTGGGATTGGATGATAGAGGCATGGAATATGGGGGGATAATGGGGAAGGGCAAAATCCCTTACATAACTATGGATCAGAATTTGGGGCATTTGAACAGCATGAACCCCTACGAAGTAAAATAGTATATGAAAGGAAGGAGTTTGAGATCTAATTTTTATAAGATTTTTGTTGGGGACAGACTTAACTCTTATCCACACCACCTTGGGGTTAGAAAATATTCAAATCATCTCAAAATCATCAGTAAAACTTTAAAATTAGCACAGTCCCCTCCTCTCACAATTATCAGCACTAGATGACCTGCTGGTCTTACTTCTGATGTCTGGAACTTTACCTGAGATTTATGTTCTCATAGGACCCAAAGACTCTGACAGCAAGTCCTAGATGATTTCTTCTAAATCAGCACATAGTCTCAGGATATGATTCTTGATTATTATGTGATACAATATTTAAGTTATACTCCTTTTATTTTTGGGATGATTTGTACACATGACTTCTAGATTCTCATTTGCAATCTTATTTCCTGCTATTTTTCTTCTTCTTATAAATTTACACCACTGACTAGAAGAAGAGATAAGAGTACTAGAACAAGATATAATTTTAGTGCACACATATATACATACATACAGATACAGATATATTCATAGATAATATCCATTCATATACATACACCTATAAAAAAGTAATTTTGATGGTGTATAGAGTATTATCTGAAGGCATCAGCAAAGGCATCTTGTTGAAAGAGGCATTGAATTGAATTTTGATATTTTCTTCTACTTTATCTCCTGAATTATAAGAAAATATGGTCCATTATGACTTTCAAAGCTATGAAATAAACTATGTTTCAAAATCTCTTTTTATTACATATTTTCATGGTTCATAAGTGTTTTGAGTTTCCTTTCATTTTATTGTAGCTAAATGCTAATAGAGAACCTAAAGATCTTACATGCTTTTCTGTACTCTCAAAAATTACAAGTTATTTCTTAGTTTCATTTAAAAATGCTTTTGTAGATTCCCAAATGTTTTCCAAAGAGTTCCTTAATTTAATAAATTAATAAATAGTCTACATAAGATTAACTTGACAAGGGAAACAGAATTTGCATTGTTTTAAACTGTTGAAACTGTGAATAGATATTCTCAGTCACAAAACTGATTTTTGCTTTTGTAAGCTGGGTTTCTAAGGAAAGATGTTACTGCCACAAAATGTATTTTTGTTATCAATTCAATGACATCTGAGAAATACTTATATAATAAAATTCATCAAATTGAATTGAGTCACAATGAATTGATACAGCTATTGTTGAGAGTGAAGTTTAACAAAAGGATAAATCAAAGCACATTTCTCCAAGCAAGATAATATTTTATTCACAGGCATAAAACTGGAGAGTAAGATGGGATCATTGGCTGCCTCAGTTTCCAGTCCAAGAAAAAGGACGATTCCCCCTTTATGGTTTTTTGGGGGATAACCGAAGAAAGAACAGGATAGGGCAATACGATTGGTTGGAAGTTGGGAATGAGGGTTAGCAACAATCCACTCTTTACCTCCTTTGACTAAGAAGTGTTTGTTTGAGACCACCTGCAGGATAGTGGCCCAGACTTCTTTGGAAAGCAAACTAGACATCCTTGAAGGACAGCTTTTAGATATTAGGTACAACAGCCTTATGGCAAGTCACACATTTCCCAATGTTATCATCAGAATTCCTTTAGATGAGAAAAGAACAGTGATTAGTTAAAACTAGATTTCTAAAGAACCCATTACAGGCTAGTTGAATTCTGAACTAAATTCAGAGACAGAACCATGACTTAGGCAGTTTTTATAGGATAAAATCAATTATGTAAATAGAATCAATAAGAAAACAATGCAGAAAAAATTTTAATCTCACTAAAGAAGAGGTTTAGATCAAGTAGAAGTCAAGATTATGGACACATATTTTTAGCTGTAAGGGTACTCAGTTGTCAAGTCTGGGGGAGTCAACCACCTAGCCCTTATTCTAGATCCACAATGCTTCTGAATGTGACTCAAACAAGATTAAAATGTCATTGGAAAATATTTAAATAAATAAGCACACAAAATATAATAATATATAGATAATGTTAATGTTTTCCTAAGTAATCTGTGCCTGCAGAGATGATTATGAATGCTTTAGTGACTTTTGTTCCCATTTGAATTTGACACTTCTGATCCTCGTTTGACCTCCTCACTTCATAGTTGAGGAAATTGAATCAGAGCAAATGGCAGAACTAAGATTTAAATTCAGCTGTGCTGGCTCAAAATACAGGATGTTCTGAAAGTCTCAGTAGATTTTTCAGCAATCAAAACTGAAAACTGCACTAAAATTTTTCGGGACACCCTGTATGATACTCTCTTTATTTGGTCAAATGAGACATCATTTTCACAGCATAGACATACCTCAGAGATATTTTGAATTCTGTTCTAGACAACCACAATAAAGCAATAAAATAAATATCACAATAAAGTGAGTAATGTGATTATTTGGGTTTCCTAGGACATATAAAAGTTATGTTTTATATTATATTATAGTCTATTAAATATGTATGTATTATGTCTAAAATGAATATACCTTAATTAAAAATACTTTATTGCTTAAAAATGCTGTCATCTGTATAATGCCAATTGTCATTATCCTTCAGTGGATCATAATATTTTTGCTGATAGAGGGCCTTGCCTCAATGCTGATGGCTGCTGACTGCTCAGAATAGTGATTTCTAAAGAATGGGTTGGTTGTGGCAATTCTTAAAATAGAATGATAATGAAATTTTCTATACTGGTTGATTCTTCCTTTCATTTGAATGTGTAGAGGCCACTGTAGGGTTGTTAACTGGCTGAATTTTGTTATTGTTGTATCTCAGGGAATAGGGAGGCCTGAGAAGAGAGAGAGAAAAATGGCCAGTGCTGGAGAAGCCAGGACACATACGACATTTTTTTATTAAGTTTGCTGTCTTATATGGGTGTGGTTCATGGTGCCCCCAAAAAGTTTCAGAAGTAATATCAAAGATCACTGACCACAGATAACCACAATAGATATAATCATGAAAAAGTTTGAAATATTGTGAGAGTTACTAAAATGTGATACAGAGACAAGATGTTAGCACATGTTATTGGAAAAATAGTGCCAATAGTCTTGTTTGACTAGGTGTTGCCCCAAACCTTCAATTTATAAAAACATGTAATAACTATGAAGTGCAATAAAGTGAAGCATAGTAAAACAAAGTATGTGTGTACTAAAAGGTGTTTCTAATTTGTATCAAAGTACTTTTTTGTTCCTTATTAGGTATATTTCCTGTTTTTGTATTCATCCCACTGGTATGCTCATTCCTTTCTGGAATGCTTTTTCTATCCAAATGATTTTTGGGAAATTTTTGTAATTACATCCATTTTTAGGAAAAATATGTGTGTGAGGGAAAAGATGTTAAGCAAATTGAAGCAATTTGAGTTGAGAAATTGTCATCACCAAATGGTACTTTTGAAGGACTCTTGGGGAAGAAGGGGAATGGAACAACTCCCTGAGTGCTGGCTCTGCGCTCATGCCATGTTTTCACCAACTCTGGCCTAGTGGGTAGTGTGAGAGGCCAAGGTTTAACAAATAGGATATGTTTCTAAGAGTGAATGTTACTTTGGCATATATATAATATATAAAATATGATGAGAATATATATTCTCATCATATTGGTATTTGTTGACTTCATATAGGTCAGAAATATAGGTGGGACAAATATAAGACAAAATTTGAAATAAGAAAGACATAAACATGCTCAAGTTCTTCTATCAGTTCATTTATCTGGTCTCCTGGAATGCTTTTTTCACATTCAAAAGCCATGAAACAGTGAAATCCTGCTCTCAACTGGTTTTTATAAAAAGATTTCATATCATTCATATTTTTTCATTATTTAATGTGAGTATATTACTGTATTATCTTTCTCAAAGATATTTCCATTGTAAGTAGAATTTAAAAAAAACAACATCCTTTATTATGAGTATTTAGGAATCATGCTATATATATATATATTTTAAACCCTTGTACTTCGGTGTATTGTCTCATAGGTAGAAGATTGGTAAAGGTGGGCAATGGGGGTCAAGTGACTTGCCCAGGGTCACACAGCTGGGAAGTGGCTGAGGCTGGGTTTGAACCTAGGACCTCCTGTCTCTAGGCCTGACTCTCACTCCACTGAGCTACCCAGCTGCCCCTCATGCTATATATTTTTGAGGAAGTTTTCAGGGAGTATTCTCAGTGCTCATGAAATCATACCTTCTGGGTGATTGCCTATTTTGCCCATATGTAAGGCACTGTTTGGAACATGTATCACATATATGCATACATGTACACACACTACCCTGAACAAGGAATAATAGCTAATCATATTTGTGTGTTGATTTAAGATTTACAAAGCATTTCCCTAATAACAACCTTATGAGGTCTCTGTGCAAGTGTTATTATCCTTATTTTACAAAAATTAGAAAGATTTTATTTATTTATTTGTCTTTTAGAAAATTTTTTCCAATGCTTACATGATTCATGTTCTTGCTCTCTCTCCACCCACCCCCTACCACATCCCCCAGTAGCCGATGTGCATTTCCATTGGTTTTAACATGTGTCATCAATCAAGACCTATTTCCATATTATTGATAATTGTTCTAGGGTGGCCATTAAGAGTCTATATCCTAATCATGTCCTCATGAACCTATGTGTTCAAGCAGTTGTTTTTCTTCTGTATTTCCACTCCTGTAGTTCTTCCTCTGAATGTGGGTGGCATTCTTTTCCATAAATCCCTCAGAATTGTTCTGGGTCATTGCATTGCTGCTAGTACAGAAGTCCATTACATTCGATTTTACCACAGTGTATCAGTCTCTGTGTATAATCTTCTCCTGTTTCTGCTCTTTTCACCCTGCATGATTCCTGGAGATCATTCCAGTTCACATGGAATTCCTCCAATTATTCCTTTGAGCACAATAGTATTTTATCACCAGCAGATAACACAATTTGTCTAGCTTTTCCCCAATTGAAGGGCATACCCTCGTTTTCCAGTTTTTTGCCACCACAGAGTGTGGCTATAAATATTTTTGTACATGTCTTTTTCTCTATGATCTCTTTGGGGTACAAACCTAGTAATCTTATGGCTGAATCAAAGGGCAGACATTCTTTTAGTGCTCTTTGGGAATAGTTCCAAATTGCCATCCAGAATGGTTAGATCAATTCACAAATCCACCAGCAATGCATTAATGTCAAAAATTGGAAAGATTTTTGCTAAGGCAGCTTATCACAAAGCTAAGCATCAGAACTGGCACTCACACTCAGCTTTTCCTATTGCAATTTCATTTTGTAATAAAAGGCATCTAAATGTAAACCATATATATTCAGAGTTTGTGGGTGGAATGGGGAATGAATGGTAGAAATGGCTCTGGCTAGCATTTTGGTAATTTCATTCTCTCCAAGTGGGGTAGACTTTCCAAAGAAGGACATCTGAGTGTAGCCATTGCTGAAGCAGAAAACGGCATGAAAAATAGAAAAGGTACAAAGAAAGCCCAAAGCGAACAATAAATAAATGTTCCTGAGGGATTTGAATGCTGATGTACCTGTTGTTTTTAATGTCATTGGAATGTCAACCCAGTCAGGATAGCAGCTGGATTGGTTTTTTGTTCCCTCTAGGTCTAAACATGATGAAGAAACACACTAAATATTTTGAGTTATGAGCAGAAGCACAATGTGCTCCTTTGGGAGTTGGCCCGGTGCTTTTCTTTACATGTGTTGTATTTAAATTTGTTTAGTTTCACTAGATACCTTCCCTTTGAGCTCTCTATTTTAGCTCTTCCCTTTTAAGACAGCTCTCTTTATGAGCTCTCTCAAAAGCTTTATTGCTTTGGTTGTATTGATTCTTTTAGATGGATTCTTCCAGCATTGATTCCCAAACAATGCTATTTACTTGTCTTCAGAGTCTATAATGCTGATTCCTCTTTTAACTTTTTTTTCCTTCATCTTTTCTGTTTAGAAGGCTTAATTATTTCAGACATTTTCAAGCTTTAGAATTTCCTGGTCATATATGGGCATATACTCACCTACATACATATAGATACACACATATGATCACAAACACACCCAACTTTAGAATGAAAGTTTTTTTTCTTTTCAGAAAGCTCACTTGAAAGACTAGAATTTGAGTCAGATATTTCAGTCTTGGAGGGGAATTGTGGTGGTTGTGTTTCACTGGGCTCCATGGAGATGCAGATAGTTTTAAAGGATATCAATGTATTCTCTCTTTTTAAAGGTAGTATGGTACAATGGATGAAGCCCTGCTAGAGACAGTGGCACATGTCGCAATCCCTAGTAACCAAGAGAATGATGCTTGTAGAGTTCTGGGGTCCAGGAGACCAAGCTGGTGAAATGTCTACACTAAATTTAGCATGAATATGATGAGCCTCTGGGAATGAGGGGCTAAGAAGGGGCCTAATCTCAGTTTATCTATGGAAGAGAGACCTAGCCCAAGTCAGAAGCAGAAAAGGTCAAAGCTCCCATGGCCATCTGTAGCATTGGGCCCATGAACAGCTGCTGTACTTCCACCCTGTATGAAATAGGAAGACCTAATTTCAAAAAACAATCACCACCACCACAGCAACAACAATGTATGATGTATTAACTTGGAATTAGGAGAGATCTGGATTTGAATGCCAACTCCAACATATACTAACCTTATAACCATAGATAAGTTGCTTAATTTCTTTATGATCCTCAATTTTATCTTTTGTAAAATGAGAATAGTGATATTTTAGCATCTTCCTTATATTATTGATATGAGCCTCAAATGTCAATGTTTTTAAAGCTTTTCAAACCTGTGAGATTCATATTGCAGAGAGGGATTCAAGCTGCAGAGAGGGATTTAGGCTACAGTGCATAATTCCATAGGGCCCCCAGAACTCTGAGAGAGGGGGCAGTTAAAGGCAGTTGGAGCCCTGGGAGGGGAGTAGGCAGGTCACTCTGCTTGCTGGGTCTGGAGTCCTGGGTTGGTCTTGGGGCTTGGGACTTGAATCAGAAGAGAGCCATTTTAGTTCCTAACTGCCAAGCTGCTTGACCTTGGTTTGACATTCAACAACATCACAGTCTACCTCCATTTAGCTATTTTGATATAGTAGAAGAATATTTATAGGCTTAGGGAGCAGATCAGTTACCTTACCCCTTTCGGGGGAGGAGCTGCTTGTACATAACTGTTAGAGGGCTTCCCTGACCTTATCAATCCTTATTCCATCTCCCTTCTGTCCCAATCCCACCTATTATTAAACCCTGTATCAATTGGGAGCAGTGCCTAGTTATAATTTTGGGATATACTCACAACCTCTCAAGTGGAGTTTTTCCTACTTTGTAGCCCTGGAGTAAATCTTATCCTCTGTGCCTGTGAGCTTCAAAGACATCAAGCTTTTCCTGTTCTCTCCTATTCAATCCTGTGGGGAAATAATTTAGAGAAAGTTATCAACTTTAGGAGTTTAGCCTTTCCTAACTTACTATCTTGGCCCTGTAGTGAACAAGTCTGTCCACTATTATCATTTTGTAACTGACTTTCCAACTGCCTAGTGGGAGAGGGGAAGTGAAGGAGCACTGAGAAAAGATCCTGCCCCTCCCTTCAGTCAAGCCTGCTTGTGTGTGTGTGTGTGTGTGTGTGTGTGTGTGTGTGTGTGTGTGTGTGTGTGTATGTGTGTGTGTGTCCTTCCATAGACTAAAGGATCAGAGAGATTTGATTGCTACAGCCCCCTGATATCTTACAGCTTCCCAAATACATCAAAACCTTAAAGCATCATATAAATACAAGCTTTTATTACTGAACTAAAAAAGGTAGGGTAGGAGGGGATAGAAATTTATCAAGAGCCTACTATGTATCAGGCACTTGATAAGGGCTTTACAAGCATTATCTTATTTGATATGCACATCAACCCTGGGAGGTAGGTAGTTTTTGTTCAGCTGCTCATTCATATCCAACTCTTTAAGACCCCATAGACCATAGCTATCTGGCTAGGATACTGAAGTGGTTTTCCATTTCCTTCTCTAGGGGATCTTTTTGTCAGACATTCAGAGGTTAAGTGACTTGCCCAGGGTCACAAGGGTAGGAAGTATGTTAGACCAGACTGGATCTTAGGTCTTCCTGACTCCAGACCCAGCACTCTAAGTGCTGAGCCACCTACCCGCTTCCTAGGCATATAGAGCTTAAGTGACTTGCCCAATGTAACACATCTAGGAAGTATCTGAGCTTGAACTGAAGTCTTCTTGACTCCAAACCCAGTGCTCTTAACTACTGAGACTCAGCTACCTCTTTAGGTACAACTAGTATTTTCATTTTATAGTTGAGGAAACTGAGACAGATGTAGGTTAAGTGACTAGCCCAGGGTTGTATGGCTAGTAAGTGTCTGAGGGTGAATGGATTCAAACTCGGGTCTCCCTGATTCCAGGTCCAGCTGTCTCTACTGTACCACCTAGCTGCTACTTGGGAAAAAAAAAGTTGATGCTATTTTATGATCATAGAATCTAGAGCTATACGGAAACTTGACAATCTTTCAGTCTAATAATCTTACTTTAAGGATGAAGAAAAAGAGGGCTAAGACAGGTTAAGTGAAGAAAGTATGGTGGGGTGGAATGAGCATTGAGTTTGGAGCCTGAAGACCTTGTTTCAAATCCTAACTCTCCTACTCATTCCCTTTGTCTTCTTGAGCGAGTCTTGTAACTTTTTGTAGCCTCAGTTTCCCAATCTGTTATATGAAGGAGTTGGACTGTATACATAGCTTCTGAGACCCTTTCCACTTTTTAAATTCCTCCTTGCCTCCCACAGGATGTGTCCAAGGCATTACTAGGAGTAAAACAAAGATGCTGGGATCTAACCTCAGACTTTTCTGACTTGGAATACTGTGAAAAGAGCCTCAGGTTTCACTTTTATTGTCACTTGTCCATGGCAGATGCCTAATAAATGTTGTATTGTATTGAATTGAATTTTCTACCTTTCCTAACTTCCCCTAGACACAGTAAATATATCATGCTTTCTCACCCAGGCAAATGCAGAGCTGCAAGGAAATGTCCTGGAGGTGGCTGAACTGTTAGGGATGGATTTCTCAAGCATTGCTAATACAGACTCAGTTTTGAAAATGACCATCACTTCAGAGGCACTATAGCTTCAGAGAAAAATGAGAATTAACTTTAGTGATGTATTGCTTTATTAAAGGTCACTATGTTAATAATGGAGTTAAAAGTACTATTTGTTAAATGTAAACTGAAGAGCTTCCTATAGGTCTAGAATACAGCTCAGGACACTGTGGGGTTTCTCCTGAAGAAGATGATTATAGAATTTACACCTCCCCAAAGCCAAGGGCTGCCATCTTCCCCCTGGCCTTAGGTGTTAATGATGCCATCAGATATTACAGAGGAAACATCAGAGTCCGAACCTGGCAGATAAGGAAAGTGGGAACTGCTTTCATCTCTCTTTGCTTTAAAGTATTTTTCCTTTTTCAATTTTAGTAGGGTTTAAATTAGGTGAGAGCACAGAAGATCTGACATCTATTATTTTGAGGGAATGTGATTCAGTTAGAACTAAGGAATTTATATTTGAGAGGTAAGTTTCATAGAATTTGGAACTAATGAATACCTTAGGTATGTATACTCTACTCCTATCCCCCAATTTTTCAGTTGAGGAAACTGAGGCTCTGAGAGGCATAGTGACTTGTCCCAAATTATGCAGATCATAAATAGAGTCAAAATCCAATTTCAGATCTTTGAAATCAAGTCTTCTTTCTGTTAGTTCATAACATAATCCATTTTGGTTTGCCATTCAAACTACAATTTTTACTAATCTTAATGGTTTTATCCTATCAGAATCACATAGAATGACAATATTTTGTGTACTTAAAAAATATTAGAGAGAGGATGAGAATTTTCTGTTGCTTATTTTATTCCGTTGCCCAGCTATTCAGTCAGATTCCATATCTTATCTTTGTGTTTATCTCGGGTAGCTGGAGTCTGGGTCCCCAATGAGATGAGGATGATGAAGGCTGTGGAGAAGCAAGTATGATAATTACAGACACTGAGTCCTTACTAGGAAGTTGGACACAAAGCTTATGGTTGATAGATTTAGTCTACTATATAGAGGGGATTGTCTATGCTTAACAAGTAAGTAACCACATATTTTATTTAATGCAGGACATATCTGTGGTATTTCTGCAGACAGGATGGTTAATCTCCAATTGGTGGAAATGAAGATATTTGTTAGGTCTTTGATCATTAGCCATGTTTTGGAGTATGGAGTACAAAAAGCATTTAGTAAATGCTTACAGAGTACCAAATATTGTGCTAAATGCTAAGAATACAATTAGAAAAGTGAGACAATCTTTGCTTTCAAAAATAACCTATTCTAATTGGGTTAGGTAGAATATAGAAGAGTTTTCAAATGGAGGGTTGATGGAAAGATAGAGGGGTCCTTCAGATACTTTCTTGGGAAGAAGAGATCCAAGTGATATTGGGGTGAGAGAGATTAATGATATATGATAAAGGTCACTCACCTGTTCAGTGGGTCCTACCTCCTTAGCATATTCTGGACAGATAGGGTTTGTAGTCAGCATTACCAAGGTGTGGGAGTTGTGCATGCTACAACTTCTTGATGGCACAGGTGAGAATGAGAGAAAGGTGGAAGAGCAGCCCTGAAAAGGTCTCAGCAAACCCTCACTGCTAGACTTCTCTGAATACATTGCTGAGGTGGTATAGTGGGTGGAGTGCTAGTTCTGAAGTCATGAAGATCTGAGTTCACATCCAACTTCAAATACTTGCTAGCTGTGTGACACTGGGCAAGTCAATTTCCTTGTATAATATG
The DNA here is from genome assembly GCF_016433145.1 of Gracilinanus agilis. Lineage (NCBI taxonomy): Eukaryota > Metazoa > Chordata > Mammalia > Didelphimorphia > Didelphidae > Gracilinanus > Gracilinanus agilis. The sequence goes on from NC_058132.1 coordinate 482,220,978, forward strand.
GAGAATGTCTCCAAAACCATCTCCTACTTTGTAATACAATAATCTCTTTTCAACTATTTCATGAATACTGTACCTCAGTACCTTAAACAGATTAGAGTACTGCTTACTGAAATAGTTATATATTACACCCTGCTTAAATCTGCTGTAGACACCACCTTTGTCCATTATGCGATAATAATTTTCAATTCTCTAAAGGCTCTTGTGTTCAGATCTTGCAGTCATAGAAACAATCTTATATATTAGTATTATTTAAAAGGTGAGTCTTTGTTGCTGGGAGAAACCAGAGGTTGCTGAAGGATCTATGAAATTTTCAGGAGGCAATTCAGCTCACCCTCCTCTTGTTTTAATTCTATGTCCAACAAATTACCTATTTATGTAGTACTGTATACCTCAAATACTGTTAGGTAAATTCTTTAGGTTGTTTATTCAACAATATGCCAAAATCTGGGGTTGGCAAATTATAGCTTGAGGGCCAACTCCATTCTGTCATCTATTTAGATATGGCCTTTAAGTAAAAAATGGTAAGTTCATGGTATATTTAGAAATGGGCAGTCACCTAGATTTGAATTTTGAGCCATATTCTGCTAATTCCTGTTGTAGGCAATAGATATGCCATTTTTAATCCACTTGTTCTTTCTTCTGTGGATAATCAAATCAAATTGAATATTAAAGTGCATATTTATTTCATTTGGTGGGTCTTATCAAGCTTGTCATAGAATTTTTCTATCTTTTCATCTTTTGCAATCAAGACTAGTTGGAATCAGGTAAAACTGAGTTGAAATCTAGGTTTGGAATTTATTAGCTATGCAAATGTGTAAGTCACTAAAATCGATTTGTATTAGTTTCCTCATCTGCAAAATTTTGTCAGCAATAGCACCTACTTCTTAGGGTTGTTGTGAGGATAAAATGAGATAATATTTAAAAAATATTTTGTATATATTAAGGCATTACATAAATTCTAGCAATTATTGTCAGATAACAAAAATTAAATAAAATTTAGTAGACAGAAAAAAGACTATCAATGAGGGAGGAGTCATTCCTTAATTGGATATCTTTGTATAATCAACCACTAATTCATGAAAGCCAGAATTAGTAAAGAGCTAGGAAAAAGAATAATGAGAAAAATATATGGTATATTCTTGAAACAATGAGCTCCTGAACGATTTAAAATACCAACAAAAAGTGTAATAAACAACATTAGTAACAGAGAAAGATTATAAAGGTTTTATATAGAAGTTCAATGAATATAAATCAGTTTTCTTAACAAGGAGCCAAAAGGAACCTAAGAAACATATGTTTTGTCCTTCAATCCTTATAGCAGTTCTATGAAGTAGGTGCTATTACTATTCTCATTTTACAGATGAGGAAATTGAGGCAGACAGAAATTAAGTGAAATCACATAGCTAGTGTGTACATAAGGCTGTATTTGAACTCAGGTCTTCCTGACTCAATACTCTACTCTCTGTGTCAGATGTGGATATCATTTCATTTTAGGAACATTAGCATTAGAAGGGAATAGAAAGCACAAAGTCAGAAGTACATTCAGTCAGTTAAGAAGCAATTATTAAGCACTTATGTATGCACAGACATAGTGTTAAATGATAAGGATACAGAGGCAGGCAAAAACACAATATCAATCTTAAGAAGTCCATATTCCAAAGGGAGAGACAACTTGCAAACGACTAGATTTATTATTGTTCAGTGGCATAGTCCTGTCTAAATGATACCATTTGACATTTTCTTGGCAAAGATACTAGAGTGGCTTGCTACTTCCTTCTCCAGCTTATTTAACATTGGGGAAACTGAGGCAAACAGGGTTAAGTAACTAGCCCAGGATCACATAGCTACTAAGTGTCTGAGTCCAGATTTAAACACAGGAAGATACGTCTTCCTGACTCCAGGCTCAGTGCTCTATTGCTGCATCACCTAGCACCCCTCTAGCAACTGGTGTAAATGGAAGGTAATTTTGAAGATAAGACACCAGCAGCTTGGGGGACTAGAAAGGGCCTCAGGCAGAAAATGGGATTTGATGTGAGTCTGAAGGAAGCCAGGAGGCAGAGGTTAGGAGGGAGAGCATCTCAGCCAGGGGAGATAGCTAGTTAAAAGGTTCAGAATTAAGAGATGTAGGATTATGTGAGAGAAAAAGCAAACACATCAGTGTAGCTGTGTATGGTGTGTGTGGAAGGAAGAGATGTATAAGAATATTCAAAAGGTTAAGGAAGAACCACGTTATAAAAGATTTTAAATATATTAAACAGATGAGTTTACATTTAAAGCTGGAGGCAGTATTGAATTTATTAAGCAGTGCAATGACATGGTCAGATTTGAACTTTAAAAAAAATTACTTTGACAGCCGAGTGGAGGCTCTATTGGAGCAGGGAGAGATTTAAGACAGGGGGACTAGCTATAGGTAGAATACTATAGCTTAAAGGGCACTAAGGAAGTCTCTTACCTCTAAATAGGTCTTCTGATGACTTAAAACATTAATTATGTTATAAAGACCATACATGGTTTAATATGTTATTATTATAATATAAAATCATAAAGTACTTGTCCAGATCTTGAATTTTAGTGTTCCCACTTGTATAACTGAAATTATAGTATCTGATAGTTGTTTTTACTATAAAATTGCTAAAAATGTCTTTTAAAATTTTTTTTATTAGTTTTTGTTCTGTTATACTAATGCCATTAACAAATAGATTCCTTTACATTTCAGCTAACAGTCAGTTCATGATTTCTAATAGAATGGCCATTTGGTAGTAAATGTGATTTAAAATGTTCTATGTTATAAGACTGCAAATTATGGAAAATAACAAATTGGGATGAATTATGAAGTAGTTATAGGTCATCCAAAGGGCAATGGAGAGACTCAAGTGAATGGGAGATAAGCAGTGGTGTCAAATTCAAATAGAAATGGATCCTTGCTGAATCCAAAGTGTCTTAGAAAATCACAAATTAACATTATCTATATTATATTGTGTTTTCATTTTTTTTGTTAAACATTTCCCAGTTAATATGATTTATAGCATGTGGGTATGAGTTTGATACCTCTGGGCTATCACTATGAGATAGAAGATAGTATTACAAAAGCTGTGTAGGGGAGGCTATAAAAGAAATCATATCATCTGGGAGGCATATATTTAGGGCTGGAAAAGATATTATAAATTACTTAGTCCAACCTCTTTGATTTTCAGTTGAGGAAACCAAATTGCAGAGAGTTGTGACTTACTCAAGGTCACATTGATAATAAATGACAGGATTTGGACCTAAGCAACCCTCTCTAGATTCTTGTTTCCCCTAATTTCTTAAAAGGGATGGAGCTTTTACTAGGAGTGGGGAGGGAAGAATGGTGAATGAGAGACTCAAAAAAAGAGCAAATATCATTAATCAACCATATAAGGCAAATACAAATGGTAGTTTTTTCCATTGTAAGCTGTACAAATTGAGGAAAAAAGTTGTTAAAGCCACATAGTGAGAGCTTACATGTTCCATTGGTACTCACAAAATGTCAAGAGATGTAGAAGCTCCCTAAGACATTAGAGGTACTGCCTATTAGAGAATTTACCTGAATAAAAGTCATACAGGATGAAAGGACATAGATTAGATGGATTTTGATATGCATTTAGAACCTATATCAGGAAGCCCATTAATTCATTTTGATATTAAAGCATGATTTGATGTAAAAGATGGATCAGAGAGCTGAGTAAGGTGAGTAGTGTTTCAGAGGAACCAGGTCTCCTTGTTCCTTAATCATTATACACTGAATGAATAATTAAGAAAAAGATTAAGGAGAGGTCTTGGGTTTTGTCTTTATGTTACTCAGCTTTCCTGTGATATAATCTCAATTCTATCACTCACAAGCTGATAAAACTCCCAAAACAGGCATGGTAGCAGAGAGAAAGAGTAGCCCAAGTTCAAACAATGACAACAATAATGATGACAATAAGAATGACACATTAAGTTTCTGTTATGTGCCATGTGCTATGCTAGGCACAAAGAATACAAAGATCAAAATGAAGCAGTCCTTGCCCTCGAGAAACTTATATTTATGAAACTGATGTACATATGGGAGTATGGAAGTACATGTAGTTTGTGTACAAAGTAAGCAGAGAGAGATCAGGAATCTGGTAAGCTTGCTAGGATGAAGAAAAGACTCATCACCCAGGGGAAGAATCAACATGATGATCACAATGGAAAGGATTCAGAAATCCAAATTAATATGGTATTCCTAATCATGACTTTAGAAATCAGATGATGAAGCAAACCTATCTCTTGGCAGAAAGATGACTAACCAGAGGTACCGAATGAGATATCAGTTTTCAGACACGGCCAGTGTGTTGATTTATTTTCATTGATTATTTTTATTGTTCAGTGATTTCACTTGTATCATACTCATTATAACTCCACTTAGGGTTTTCTTGGCAAAGATACTGGAGTGGTTTACCATTTCTTTCCCCACCTCATTTTACAGATGAGGAAACTAAGGCAGACAGGGTTAAGTGTCTTTCCTAGGGTCACACAGCTAATAAGTTCCTGAGACTAGACTTGAACTTGGGGAGAAGAATTTTCTAGCTTTAGATCTGGCACTTTATCCACTGTGCCACCTAGCTGCCCTTGCTTGAATATAATTATTTCTTAAAAAGTTGCTGGAACTGGAGTGAGTTATTGAGTTGTGAGAAAGATGCAAAAAAAAAAATCAGTAAAACATTAGAAAATTGCACCAAAAGTAAGAATGTTCAGAAATGGATTCAAACAAGATGATTTTACTACTTTCTTATTAAATGTAATATATACTCAAGTAAAAAAAAATATGTATATATATGTATATATACATATATATATTTTGACTATATATACATATATATATATATACAGCAAAAATACGAGTCCTAAACAGTCTTATATTTTTTGTTCTTTGTATATTGAAATGTTTTGTTGGTGATTACATTCATTATAATAAAACAATGTTTTTAAAAAAATAAAGGCCTTATGTAGGAAGTGGTGCTAGAGCTGAACTTTGAAAGAAATCAATTCTAAGAGGTGAAGATGAGGAAGAAGTAAATTTCCCTGCCAGGAAATAAGCTTTTCCAAAGACCTGGAGCTAGTAGATGGAATGCTGAGAATCCAGATGCTTCTTATTTTCCCCATCTTGTTCTTTTTCTTCTCCTACTCAGGATTAGTTCTCAGACAGCAGAACAGCAAGGGCTAGGCATTTGGGTTTAGGTAATTTGCCTAAGTTCACAAAGGTGGAAGTGTCCGAGACCAGATTTTTCTTTCTGGTCTCATTCTATACTCCCACCTTCTATGACTGGGCTCCACTGATCTGCTTGCTTTTCCTTACACACAATGCTGCATCTCTTGATTCTGTACTTTTCTTTACTGGCTTTCTTCCATTCCTTCAGGGCTCAGGCTAAATCATACTTCCTGAAGGAGGCCTTTTCTAGTTCCCCAAGCTCTTAGTGTTCTCTCTGAAATTACCTTCCATTTACACTAAAAATAGCTGCTATGTATATACTTGTTTTACTTCACCATTAGAAAGTATATTCCTTTTTTTTTTTTTTGTATTCCTACCATTTAGCACAATACTTGTGCACATAGTAGACACTTAAAAAATGTTTCTTGGCTGACTAGAAGGGCAAAAAGATCACTTTTTTGTGATTAACCTGGTAAGTTAGGATGGAAATTGGTTGTGAAGAGGGGTGAATACCAGAGGGAGCTGTTTATGTTTGACCCTATAGGCAATAGGGAATTACTGAAGTTTATTGAGCAGGGAAATACCATAATTATATCTGTGCTTAAAAATACCATTTTGGCAGCTCTTTTGAGGATAGATTGGAAATAAAATAGATGATGCAGGGACATCAATTAGGAGGCTATTTCATTAATCCAGATTAAAGATGATGATAACAAATATGAATTTTTCTCACTTAGGCTGGTTTCATGGTGATGAATTTTTCAAAGAAATAATTACAAAATACCTACTAAGACTGAGAAGGGTTAAAATCTGAGTTGGTTAAGAGAGTAACATTATAAAATTATAGATCATTGAAGTATTGATATATAAATACCTTTTTAGAATATCCATGAGAAGATTTTTTTGGAAAGGTCTACAGAATGTATTTTCTTTTACAACTAATTTTATAGCTAATCTTAAGTGACTTTGATACCTATTTCATGTTGACTAGCTTTCTTGCCTGAGGATTTAGGGCTATGTTTTTGATATTGGTAAAATAAGTCAAGTTGAAAGATAAGAGCAGGATTAATTGAATCATCTTCCCTCCTGACTTTGAATGTAAAAAAGTTTTGTAAGATTTCTTAATACAGTATTATAATATTTTCATCTTCAGGGATGAGATTTTTATGTCCATATGCTGTATGATATAGTATTAAAATGGTTAAGACATTTGGTCTTAATGAAAAGTACTTCACAACATAAAGGAAATAATACTTTTTGTATTCTCTTGAGTCTTCCATCATGCCATAGGAATTATGTTTCCAGGAGAATTGTTATAGCAGTGTCCTTTTATGATAGGAAATAAACAGTCTTTTTATTTCTTTTTTCACCTACTTTATCAAATTAAAACAAAATGATAAAACTATCTGTTCAAGATTAAGTTAAGCAACTCTTGGTCCTTTATTGATTAATTTGTGAATTTATAAAATATTGGTTAAAATTAACCTTGAAATTAAATTAAAGGAGAATGCAAAAAGAAAACCTTTAAAATATTTTAAAGGCCTCTGATTTAATTAAAAAATAAGAAGTGCATTTTATATTTAAGAAAATATTTCAATTCAGTATGACCTCATTTTATGCAAACTCAACACATATATATTCAGGTATACATGTCTGGCAATAGAAAAAATAAAGAGAAAAATATATAAAATAAAAAATTTAATTACTCTCTAAATCCATGCTTTTTTTCTAAGAAGCACAAAACCTTGGAACAATTTACCCAAACACGTTCATTTTCATTTTGAGAAGCATTAGTATGAGTCATTATACTGTTCTTTGTAAAACATTAACTCCTGCACCAGTCTTTGTCTGGAGCTCTCACTTGTAATAACTTGTGCTCATGTCAGAGCAGTGCTTTTCTTTGTGCCTTTGATAATTTTTAATAATTAATAATGACCTCAAAGTATGCGTAATAATCCTGGTACCTCTGAAAAGCCTAAGAAAAGTTGTAAAGTGCCCAAATATATTTGTATAAGAAACATTTATTAAAGAATTGGGTTCACAATTATGAATGATTTTCAAGTTACTGAAAGGGTCTTGGAACATATTGGTCACATAAAATGAGGTCTTACTATACTGTTTTGTTAAAATTGCTTTCCTGGCTGCATTTTGTCACTTCTATCAATTTTTTGAACCTGTATAGCATATTGTTGTATGTATGGAGTATGGAGTTAAATAAAAATTGAGCTAATGGGAAGAAGGGCATTTGTATCTGGGGAAGCAAAATGATTTTGTAAGATATAACCACCATTTCCCATATTATCTTAAATATTTTGACAAAAAATAATGGCATTAAAATGGAAAGGAATAATGTAATTCTTAGAAGGTAGCTACATTCATATACCAAGGAACCTTTAGACCAGTGATTCCCAAAGTGGGTGCCACTGCCCCCTGGTGGGTGCTGCAGGATTCTAGGAGAGCAGTGATGGCCACAATTTTTTGTATTACATTCTATTTTGAGTCCAATAAATAGTTTCATAATTTCCAGGGGACACTAAGTAATATTTTTTTCTGGGAAGGGGGTGGTAGGCCAAAAAAGTTTGGGAAGCAGTGCTTTAGACCATAGTGGAAGAATATATTATGAATTGTTTTTTCTATCGGTTGATTTTTCAAACTTTTTTTCAGGATCCTCTAATTCAATTCAATTTACTTCTTTGAAAATTGAATACGAGTTTCTTGTATTATTTAATACTACCAAACAACAATGGGAGTAGCATTGGTAAAGCCATTCTGGAAAGCATTTTGGAGCTACACAGCAAAATTTATTCAACTATGCATACCCTTTGACCCAGCAGTCCTACTGCCAAGGCTATTACCTCAAAGAGATCAGAGAAAGAGGAAAATATCTTATATGATAGCTGTTCATTTTGTGATACAAAAGAACTTAAATATAAGAGAATATTTATCTATATGGGAACAGTTTAAAATTGTGATCTATAAATGTGGTAGGGTACTATTATATAGTAGGAAATGAAGAAAAGGTGGTTTCAGAGAAACTTTGGATTAAGGCAAAGTCAAAACTACAATTTATTCTCTAATATTAGCATTGTAATGATAATTTTGAAAGGTTTAGGAGTTCTAATCAGTATAGCAATTCATCATGACTCCAGGGCACTGGTAAGGAAGAAGGATAACCATCTCCTGATAGAGAAGTGATGGACTGATATCTAAAGTAAGTTATATTTTTAATGTGTCCAAAATAGAAATTACTTTTGCTTGACTATATTTGTTTGTTAAAGGTTTTATTTTCCTTTTCTTTTTCATTGAGGGTGGAGGATGTGGGAAGGAAGGAAAAGGAATGGATTCCTGATATTTGAAACAATTAGAACACAATTTCAAAATAAAAGTAACTAAAGAGTAGAAAAATATCACTAGATGGATGTCAGGAACTAAAATTCTTCAGGGCAAGTGAGCTTAAGAGAAATGGGCACTCTTAAAAATGAAATTTAGACTCAAAAAGGGAAACAATTCTAATAAGAAGGAAAAACTAGAGCTGTATGAACAAACCTACATGGAAGGAAAAAGAACTCACCAAAATTTTTAAAAAATATATTTACAGAAAAGGGAAGCAAGGGTAGATGAAAAAATTTATCTGAGTATGGCATGACCATATAAAAAAAGCTAGACGTCTTCACTTCCAGCATATGCTGTGACTGGTGAGTAAAAATATTTTTAAATGTTTTTTTTTATTTTCAGCCAATTTTAAGGGAAAGAAGAGAATCAGAGAAAGAATAAGATCTTTACTTAGGGTGTATGGGATGATTGTAAATGAAAATAGAGAAGGCAGAATTGTGCAATTCTTAGTTTGTTTTTTTTTTCTCTTCCAAGGAGAATGGCTTCTTTCCTGTAAGTGAGAAAACAAAAGTGGCTAACAAGGTGTTGATACTCAAAATATGTAAAGAACTTATAGGGGAATACCATGATCAGCTGAAGTCACCAGATCCAGATAAATGACATCCAGGGTTACTGGAAGTCATGGTAGTATGGAAAGAAATTATTACTGAATTCCTGTAATTGATATTTCAAAGATTGTGGGGAATGGAAAAAGTAGCACAAGGCTAGAGAAGGACAAATATTCTGATTTTCAAAGAAGAAGAAAAGAGCACAAAGTCTGCAAACTATATAACCATGACTGACTTTGATTCCTGGGGAAATTGAACTGATAATTAAAAACACAGTGGACATTTGAAAAAGGAAAAGATGATTACAGAGAACTAGCATGGCTTCATCAAGGAAAAATTGTGACAGACAAACCTTATTTCATTTTGTCATAAGCTCACTAAACTAGTAGATCAGGAGAAAGCTATAGATGAAATTTATCCAGTTTGAGCAAAGCATTTAATAAGACATCTCATACTACTTATGGAAAAGATGGAGAGACATGGACTAGAAAAATAAAATGGAAAGGAATGAGAACTACCTACATTGGCTAGACTCAATTTATATATTAAGGAATGAATGTCAGTTTGTCAAGGGGTCTCTAGTAGAATTTTGCAGGGATTTGTGTTGGTACCTGTGCTATTTAGCATTTTTACCAGTGACTTGGATAAGGGAATAGATAAAATGCTTATCAACCTTGGAGAAATCACAAACCTGAGCTGGGGAGGTGGGGACAGGCAGCTAACATAGAGATTAACGTAGACTTTGACAGGCTAGAACATTGGAGATGGGAGAGAATAGAAAAAGATGCAATTCAACATATAGAAAATTTTTACACTTGAGCTAAAAAACATTTTTTTCAAAAACAGGAAAGGGGAGATATAGTTAGACTATATAGGAGATATAGTTATTATATGTAATGCTAAAGCAGATATAATTAGTCATGCCAAATTGCTTTCCTGGATGGTTGGATCAATTCACAGTTCCATCAGCAATGTACAATTGCTTTTTTTCCCCCACCAACCCTTCAAAATTTGTCATTTTCCTGAGGCATGGTTAAACAATGTTTTTTCTGCAAATGATTAGGAGATTTTGGTGGACACCCACACCACCCCCAAAAGCTAATGTGACCTTGTACTGCATGAAGCAAAGTATAGTTTTTAAAATTGAGAAAACAATCCCTCTGTATTCTACTCTGGTCAAAGGAATATTGAGTTTATTTTGAGGAAGGATATTGAAAAGGTAGAAAACATTTGGAGAAAGGCTACCAGGTGATGGAATACTATTGTGCTCAAAGGAGTAATAAACTGGAGGAATTCCATATGAACTGGAAAGAACTCCAGGAACTGATGCAGAGTGAAAGGAGCAGAGCCAGAAGAACATTGTACACAGAGCCTGATACACTGTGGTAAAATAGAATGTAATGGACTTCTGTACTAGCAGCAATGCAATGACCCAGGACAGTTCTGAGGGGCTTATGGAAAAGAATGCTACCCATATTCAGAGGAAGAACCACAGGAGTGGAAACAGAAGAAAAGCAACTGCTTGAACACATGGGTTGAGGCAGACAAGATTGGGGATGTAGACTCGAAACTACCACACCAATGCAACTATCAACAATTTGGAAATAGGTCTTGATCAATGACACATGTTAAAACCAGTGGAAATACACATCAGCCATGGGGGGTGGGGTGGAGCTCAGGGGGTGAAGGGGAAAGTAAGAGCATGAATTATGTAACCATGTTAACTTTTCTAAAAAATAAATATTAATAAATGTTTAAAAAAAAGAAAGGCAACCAGGATGATAAGTGGCCTTGTCTAAATGCAGATATATGTTATATGTGCATCTGTGAAAAGAACTGAGTCTTTTTAGAGAGGAGAAAAAAGACAAGGTGGTTAGTAGACATTAAATCTGTGTCCACACATTTAAAGGGCTGGCATATGGCAACCTGGGAAAAAAGATTTGTTTTGGTCCATGAATGAAAATATTTACAAAAATGCCTATATAACCTCTATTTTGGTATCATTAAATTATGTCTTCTGTGCTTCTTTCTTATAAATTGTGGGTAGATGTGTTTCTTGAATGTGATATTATTTGTTCTCACTTGAATTCAGAAACAATTAATTCAAATTCCTTCCAATTCTGGTTATATGTTTCAGGTGATCCAGATTCTTATGTTGGTACTTAGAACATAGGTCATAGTATCCTACATTTAGAGCTATCTGAGGTGTAAGAAGTCGAATCTATCTCTCCCCTTATTTTTACAGATAAGGGAACTAAGGCACAGATTTAAGGGTTATGTTGCTTCTAAGTGTTTAAGGAAGGTTTTGGACTTAGAACTTCCTGATTCCAAGAACTGTTTTATTTAATAAATCACCTACCTGCTTGCTGATTGATTGATTAATAGGCTCTGATACTGAGTGATTATGTCACTTCTGGCAAATCATTAACCTTTCAAAGCTTTGGTTTATTTATCTGTTAAATGACAATTATAGAGTTGAACTAGATAATTATTGAAGTCTCTTCACATGCTATAACCCATATTATAAGTACTGTTGTTCAGTCATTCACTCATGTCTCTTTGTGACACTATAGATCTTGGGGTTTACTTGGCAAGGCTACTGGAATGGTTTGCCATTTCCTATTTCAACGGATTCAGTGGATCCTTTTTTTTTTAGGCAATCAGAGGTTAAGTGACTTGCCCAAAGTCACATATCTAGGAAGTATCTGAGACTAGATTTGTACTCAGGTCTTCCTACCTTCAGACCCAGCCCTCTATCCACTGAACCACCAAGTTGCCTTGTATAAATTCTAGAGGCCTTAAAATTTCTAGAAAGAAATCTGGATTAAAATACATCCCTTCATATGAACTAGTCCTTTACCCTCCCTGTACCTCAGTTTCCTCATCAGTTAAACTAGGGTATTGGACTAGGTAAACTCTCTGGTTCCTTCCAGCACTAAACTTCACTTTTTTTCTGTACATCCCTAGCACTTAACAGGATGCCTGCCATGTTATAAACACTTGTTGATGGAATGATTCTATGTTCCCATGGTATTTATCCTACCCACCCCTAGTACCTATATTATCAAGTTTACATATTATAATCTCCCTTCCTAATGAGCCATTAGTAATATGCAGTCAATAGTAGTTAGTTCTCTTTGGTAGGATTTGTCATTCATTTTCCCCCTTACTGGTTTCCAAGTTCTATGAGGATAAGGACTGTACATTACAAAACTCTGGCATCTCCCCCAGGGCCTATTACAATGTAGTTCCTATATATAAGTGTTTAATCAATGTTTCTTGAATGAATGATTAATTATTTATCTTGCTTTAATAAATGCTATGTGTCAGATATTCTGTATCTTATATAAAGAGGATTTTAGTAGAGTTGCATCTTTTTATCTTTTGCCAAAAATTAATTAGCTTCTCATAAGTTTTGTTACTGTTATTACATTAGTCCTCTTTGAGCTTGACTGGGACCGGTTCTTTTTGTTCCATATTTTAGGAGGAACTGTTGACTCTATCCTGAGGGTTTAAACAGCTAGGATTGAAAAACTCCCTCTTTGTAACACCAAAAACCACTTTGGTGAGTTTTCCTTCAATTCTCAAGCTAGACAGAGGCTAATTCCCTAAAAGCTGAAGAAAAAAGGATAAATTACCAGTTTTCCATCTAAATGTTATCATTTATTGCCACCACATAGTATATATTGACACTGACACCTGAGACGATGTTTCAGGAATCAACATATTATCCAAAAGCTTCCTCTCTAGTTCAATGAGCCCACAGACTGTGAATTTTCTTATAAACTGTCTCCTTGCATTAACTGAGCACAGTCTGCTTAGGAGACGAGGATTGGGAAGGAAAGGAATACTTATAACCCAACAGCATGTAATTTGGCAATGAATAATGTGGAAATGGGCTGCTTTGGGTTCCAGTCAGTGACAAGATACAAGAAGAGGAAGACTGGAAGGCAAGTGGTAAACTGAAGTTGTACCTGCAAAGGCATTCAAGGCAAGGAAAGGAGGGCTGGGCTGGGAACCTGTTAAAGAAATTTAGCTGAGGTGACTGTTTATATGTGTTGTAGGTACATGGCAATAAATAATAACTGGGTGGCTAAGTGGATAGATTATTAGGCCTGGAGTCAGGAAGACTCATCTTCCTGAGTTCCAATCTGGCCTCAGATAGCTTTGCGATTCTGGACAAGTCACTTAACCCTGCTTGCCTCAGTTTCCTCATCTGTAAAATGTTCTGAAGAAGAAAATGGCAAACCACTCTAGTATCTTTGCCAAGAAAACCCTGAATGGGTCTGTAAAAATCAGATGTGACTAAAATGACCAAACAATAACAAAAAAGAGAGGAATGCTGGCTTTTATAAGGAGCATAAGGGAGAATCTTGGGGCATAAAAGCCCTTTCTTTTTCATCCCATTGATTTTCTTAATAAGTTTTGTATCTATAGGATAAGGAAAATAATATCTTCTTCCCTTCCAGTTTTAATTTTCTTTTATTTCCTACCATGCAAGGGGTCAAGTATAAGAAATGAAGGCTTCATACATGGGTTTAGGGGCAGGGAACATCAACAAGTCTTTTGATGGATGTGCTTCTCCTACAGCCTTCCAAGATTTAGTTAAGAGGCATAGTGGACAGATCCCTGCACTAGAAATCATGCTAAATTGCCTTCAAATCTGTCCACAGATATTCTATGTGGGATCATTGAAAATTACTTAGCGTCCTTTAGCTCCAGTTTCCTCACCTGCAAAATGGGGATAATCACATTTGCAAACTTTAAAGCACTGCAGTAAAGGTTAGTTATTACTAAATTTTGTTTTTGAATAAAGCTTCCTTCTGCATAGTGCAGGAGAAAGAGATAGGGATTTGGAGTCAAAGAACAAGGTTTTAATCCTGGCTATGCTACCTTGTTATCTAATTGTCTGAGCAAGAAATTCCTTTGGGCCTCAGTTTCCTCATTTGTAAAAGAACAGAACTGGAGTATTTCTAAGATCTCTTCTAGCTTTAAGAATTTAATGTCTTTTTGTACTCCAAAGAGATCATAGGGAAAAAGACTTGTACAAAATGAAATTGCAATAGGAAAAGCTGAGTGTGAGTGCCAGTTCTGATGCTTAGCTTTGTGATAAGCTACCTTAGCAAAAATCTTTCCAATTTTTGACATTAATGCATTGCTGGTGGAGTCATGAATTGATCTAAACATTCTGGATGGCAATTTGGAACTATGACCAAAGAGCACTAAAAGAATGCCTGCCCTTTGATTCAGCCATGTGATTGCTGGGTTTGTACCCCAAAGAGATCATAGAGGAAAAGACATGCACAAAAATATTTATAGCCATGCTCTTTGTGGTGGCAAAAAAACTGGAAAACGAGGGTATGCCCTTCAATTGGGGAATGCCTAAACAAATTGTGTTATCTGTTGGTGATGGAATACTATTGTGCTCAAAGGAATAATAAACTGGAGGAATTCCATGTGAACTGGAATGACCTCCAGGAATTGATGCAGGGTGAAAGGAGCAGAAACAGGAGAACATTATACACAGGGACTGATACACTGTGGTAAAATTGAATGTAATGGACTTCTGTACTAGCAGCAATGCAATGACCCAGAACAATTCTGAGGGATTTATGGAAAAGAATGCTACCCACATTCAGAGGAAGAACTACAGGAGTGGAAACACAGAAGAAAAGCAACTGCTTGGACACATGGGTTGATGTGGACACTATTTGGATGTAGATTCTTAAGGACCACCCTAAAGCAATTATCAATAATATGAAATAGGTCTTGATTGATGACACATGTTAAAACCAATGGAAATGTGCATTGGCTATGGGGGGGAGGGGAGGTTTTAAAGGGTGAGAGGGAAGAATAAGAACATAAATCATGTAACCATGGACAATTTTTTTCTAAAAAAAAAGATTTGATGTCTTTAGTCTCAGCTCTGCCGTTATCAGCGCTATAATAATCTGAGGCAAACCACATAACCTTTCTGGGTCTTAATTCCCCTCTTTGTAAAATGAGTTTAGACTAGATAATTTAAGGTCACTTCTACCTTTAAATCCTATGCTTATAGTATAAGACTTATTTCAATGCTTTAAATCCTTTAATTATTTTAGCTCATGTTTCATGTGATAATTCCCCAAGTCCTTTTCCTCCATTTTCCTACTTTTTATGTAGCATTCTATGCACTCTTGTGAGAAAGAAAAACCCCACCAAATGTGTGGGTCTGGCCAGATCTGGAGGTAGCAAAAGATAGAATCTTGCCTTAAGTTGCTAACCTGTACTGGTCTGTGAGGAAACTGTATCTTAGTTATTGTATCAATCACCACTGGAGGGTGCTGCTTGCTGCCTTAAAAAAAAGATAAGTTGTAGCAAAAAGAAATACTCTTCTTCCTCAGAGAGATTTTAGAAAGAAAAAAAAAAGCCCCATTCTGACTCACAACTAATTTGATTTTTTCAACTTAAGGGCAGACAGATTGATTTGGTTTGTTGTGTTCTAATATCAGTCCACTTGGAGGAAAAAAATGTCTTCAGAATTGTAAAATGGATGGATGTTCCTAGTGGCTTTGTTCATGTTCAGGTTAAGTTGGACCCTAGATCTACAGATTACTTTAATCCATGGCTATGGTTTGATTTCTAAAACACTGCAACATTGAAAAACACTTTTCTTTTTTTGATTAGTCCCATCCTTTCACTGGTATCAGGAGTCCCCAATGAGAAACTTCTCCCAATTTACATATACATACATCTGCTCTGCTACAGAGGGTCTTAGAAAGAACACTTAAGAGTTGTACTGATTTGCCCAGAATCAAATAGTATGGAGTTGTACAAAGAGCTGAAGCAGCTGTGACTCAGTGGTTAAGTCAGGAAGACATGAATTCTCCAGCCCTCCTAGCTGTGTGATCTTGGGCAAATTACTTAACCTTTGAATGCCTAGGAAGTGGCTAGATGGCTCAATGTATAGAGCACTAGCTCTGGAGAGAGGAAGATTCAAGTTCAAATCTAGCCTCAGATACTTCTTAGCTGTGTGATCCTTGGCAAGTTATTTATTTTTTGATTGACTGACAAAAGGATCCCCTGGAGAAGGAAATGACAAACTGGTTCAATATCCTCATGAGGAAAACCTCATGGATATCTATGATCCTTGGGATCACAAAGAGTCAGACTCAACTGAACAACATAGAAATAGTGCCTGTCAAGGGCGAGATTTGACCTTAAGTCTTCTAGTCTCCAAGACCAGTTCTCTATCCACTAGGAAACACTGTCTTTCATTCAAATGAACTTGGTCATTTAAAAATAGGCTCCTAGAACACTTTGAAAAATATTTATTTAAAATGAAACACATTTTTTAAAATGAAGTCCTAGAGCATTAATGACCCTGAATGTGTTAACCTTTCAGACAATTCTCTAACTGTGTGTGTTGTAAAGAAAGAGTCTGAATAGAGAGAGTTTCCTCCTCTAGAAGTTCCATGAAATCACAAGTCATCCCGATCACTTTTCCCTTATATGTCTAGTCTGTGGAGCTATCATAGATGTGAGGGTCAAGTAATTTTCTTCTGAGACTGGGGAAGTCTCAGCATATTTGTTGGCAGTAGAGACGGAGACAGTAAACAGAGAAGATTCTGAGATCTGTACCTCAAGACCTGGTTTCTTTGGTGATCTCTAGTTGCTTATAGAGTAAGGAGTTTCTGCACTGGGACTTCTGTGTGTCAGTGAATCCTCAGGTCCAGTAAATAGAAAATTGAGATTATTTATCAAGGCGAAAAAAGTAAAATAAAATAAATGTGAGGTTGTATGAAAAGAGAGGTATGAGGAAAAATACAAATTCTTTTGATCCTCCTGTTTAGTATCTTACATTTCGTCATATGCCCCATGTCATCTATCCAAGTACCTTACCCATATTAGGGGCTCAGTACTTGAGTGCTTTAACAACTTGGGGATACATTTACTGAGCCAGATCACAACTCCATGACCACTTAATGAAAGTTTTTCAAAAAGCAATGTGAACAAAATGTTAATTATTTGGCAGATATGGTCTTTGAACAATAGATTAATGATCCATCTCTGGGCTTGAAGTCGAAGTCTTTCCCATATATTAGGACTTTGCTGCAAGAGTTTGTACTCTGGAGCAGTGAGGTATTTTAGTGGATAGAGAACCAGGCCTGAAGACTAGAGGTCCTGAGTTCAAATTTGATCTCAGACATCTCCTAGCTTTGTGATAATGGGCATTGCTCTTCTTTGGAACCGATACTTGGAACTGATTGTAATACAGAAGGTAAGGGTTTAAAAAGAGAGTTTGTATTCCCTGGATAGCAACTAAGTGGTACAGTGGATAGAGCATTGAGCTGGGAGTCAAAAAGACCCAAGTTCAAACCTGGCCTCAGACACTTACTAGCTGTTTGAGCCTGGACACATAAACTTAATCACCATTTGCCTCAGTTTCCTCAACTGTAAAATTGGGATAATAACAGCACCTACCACAGGGGGTATGGTGAGGATTAAATGAGATAATATTTATAAAGTACTTCATGGAGTGCTTGGCATTGATGTGAATACTTAAAAAAACTAAAAACAAAATAAGGCTAGGCTGCATTAATAGACTATTCAGATCAATAGACATAATAAAGCATAGATCATTTTACTATTGAGAAAAATTAAATCTGCATTTGAACTTGATGATAGACTGAGCAGACAGGTGGAATATCTTGAGGTGGGTGCTGGAGTATTGCCAGTACATTCCTTTCTCAGAGGAGGTAGAGCAGGGAGATCCTGAGTAAAACATAGCTCAAGCAAGCTATAGGACACTTTATCTTTTTTAAGGTCTCTGGCAGGTGGGGTCCAGATTTGATTATAAGAATAAACTCATTAGCAAGTTGTACATCATTGGTTGTAGATAATTCGATTCCAAAAATAATAAGTGATAATGATGTACAGGTAACTGAGTCAGGTATGGAGGAGATATAGAAATGAGTAAGATATGGCTAAAGCCCTCACAGAATTTAGAAGCCAGTGTTTGGTTGTAGGGAAAGTACAGGAACAAGACAAGTATACAGTAAGTCATTAATACAAGGCAACAATTAAAGAAAAATTCGGATCTAGAATTGAGAATGAAATATATTCAGTGCTGGTAGGACAACTACTTTTATGCATATCAACTAAAGATGCTTATGAAGAACTCTGAAAGAGAGCTCACAAGAAAGCAATAACATGATTTGATTGTAGGAACATAAGAACGATGAGAAAAAGTTAATGACATTGGGGGTGTACTAGAAAATACACTGTTTGGGTGACAGAAGACAGGTTTAATTGTCCCCTCTTCCCAACAACAGCTAACTAACCATTGAATAATGTCTCATCTATGAACTGGAGATTGAAAAAAAAAACCTTTCCTGATTGAAGAGAGGAAGAGTCTAACCTGAATGGTTTGCTGAAATATCATGTAACTATACTGCAAGGTTTCCTCCAGCCTTGCACCTATCTGACATTGCACATACATTATATATGATGTTGATACTTTGCTCAACCTTCCTATGTGCATTTAATTAATCATTTGGAAAATGCCTACGACATTTAGTATCTTCTCTTTTTCAATAGCATTACCATTCAATTTTTATTTATTGCTTAGTTATGAGCATTAGAGTTGAATGGAATTCATGATTACTGTTTTTTTTTGACTTTTTTTTTAAACCCTTGTACTTCGGTGTATTGTCTCATAGGTGGAAGATTGGTAAGGGTGGGCAATGGGGGTCAAGTGACTTGCCCAGGGTCACACAGCTGGGAAGTGGCTGAGGCCGGGTTTGAACTTAGGACCTCCTGTCTCTAGGCCTGACTCTCACTCCACTGAGCTACCCAGCTGCCCCCATGATTACTGTTTTAAGAATTAAAAACACCATGTTTCAGGAGTTTGTGTGTGTGTGTGTGTGTGTGTGTGTGTGTGTGTGTGTGTGAAAATCATGTTACCCTCCCCTTCTCCTCAATACATTTTGGGATTTCAAAAAATAGGTGAGTTCTCTCTCTCTGTCTCTGTCTGTCTTCTTCTCCTTCCCTCCCTCCATTTGTCTCTCCTCTCCTCTCCTCTCCCGTCTCTCTGTCTCTGTCTTCTTCTCTCTCCCTCCCTCTCTTCCTCCTCCTCCTCCTCCTCCTCCTCCTCCTCCTCCTCCTCC
>NC_058132.1:482240600-482282366 GCF_016433145.1 Gracilinanus agilis
TCTTCTCTCTCTCTCTCTCTCTCTCTCTCTCTCTCTCTTTCTCTCTGTCTGTCTGTCTGTCTCTCTCCTTCCTTCTTTTTCCCCTCTTCTTTCCCACTCTCTCTCTAGTTTATCTCTGTTTTATTTTTTGCCCCAAGATGTTTTGAAAAAGATGTGCGATCTTAGTAACATTCTTTTGATAAAAATATTTTCAGTAATATCATCACTCTCCATAGTGATCAATGGAAAGAGATCTGGAGACAATGACTGCCTTAAGCAACAGACAACATTACAAATCTTCATTTTCTATGCTTTATCTCTATTAACTAAGCTTTTAAAGTCTCTTACCAAAAAAAAAGATTTGCTATAATGGCAATAGAGAGTATTATTTGGAGGATAATATCGCTACAAATTGAATTACATTTGAAGAAGAAAGGTTAATTGCCAGGAAAGAAAGTATGTACATCAGTATATGAATAAAGCTTTAAAAAAGCAGGCATGGGGGCAGCTGGGGAGCTCAGTGGATTGAGAGCCAGACCTAGGCCTAGGTTAAAATCTGGCCTCAGACACTTCCTAGTTGTGTGACCCTGGGCAAGTCCCTTAACCCCCATTTCCTAGCCCTTACCACTCTTCTGCCAATACACAGTATTGACTCCAAGAGAGAAGGTAAGGGTTTTTTTTTTAAAAAAAGCAGGCATAAGGACAAAAATAAATAGTGCAACTCCTCTATTCCCTCCCCTCTGCATCCAAAACTTTCATGGACATTTGTGATTAAGGGAAGTTGTAAATGTACCTTCTGGAGTTGGGCATTTGTGTTTTGTTAGCAGAGATGTGGAAAGTCCTGAGTTTATTTAGGTATTATAATGTTTAAGTAATTTAAGGAAAGCTAAGCTTTTTATTGCCTCTGAAAAATTGTCATGGGCTTAGCAGGAAGGAGTTAACTTACTAGAATTATCTCATGATTTGATTGAAAAACACCAGTGCCTAGATATTGTTTGGATCATCTTTACCAGTTTTCCATTTTCACACAAATAGGATTACAGGATTATAGAATTTAGAGTTGTAAGTGTTCTTAGATGGTCAGCTAAGTGGAACAGTGTATAGATCACCAGGAATGGAGTCAGGAAGACTCATCTACCTGAGTTCAAATCTCGCTTGAGACATTTACTAGCTGTGTGACCTTGGGCAAGTCACTGAACCCTCTTTGCCTTAGTTCTCTTTTCTGTAAAATGGACCAGAGAGAGAAATGTCAAGTCACTCCAGTGTCTTTTCCAAAAAAATTCGAGATGGTGTCAACAGAATTCAGACATATTTGAAATGACTGAACAACAATAAGACTGAAGAACAATTAAGTGTTCTTAGATACTACTTAGTCTAACAACTTCATCCTACACATCATTGATCATAGATAATGAGAATGTGAGAAGTCATCAAGTCAAACACTTCTTATTTTATAGTGTTATAGGTGGTATGGTGATACTGGATAGGGCCTGATGGAGAGATGGCCCAAGGTCCTCAGATGGTACAATGACCTGGGCTGAGTGAAAGTGGGAAGCCTACATGAACACTGGGGCCCACAAAGTATTTGAAGCTCAGCTAAACACCCAACTCTCATCTAGCAGTGCCCAGGAATAAGTGTTCAAGTGAGAAGCTGTGAATTGGATCACACAGCTTCTCTGACAGCTTATCCTGGAATTAGATTGATGGATAAAGCTAGACTAATGGATAATGTCGATGACTGCAATTTGGTTTGCTTGAGGAATCCCTTCTCTCAGACCCAAGTATAAGATTATTGATCCTTAGGACAATAATAACTTTCACCTAAGTAGACTTTAAGATTTAATTGTAACAACTCAGGGAAAGGAACAGGGTTGAAGGAAAGGGGTGTTGGGAAAACTGCACTACGCTACTGATGATCAGGTTTGTCAATCAAGGGCAATCAGGTTAAGACTGTCTGCTGGAGAGGTTTCCCCCTCTGTGGCACTCTGGCCAGGCCAGGCACCTTTGGCCTTAACTAGATAGTCAGAGCCTTGATGTTGTTCTTCTTTGATGTTCAATGATTAATATATAGCACGATTTTGTCCAGAATTTGAGGATGTGATAACTATTGGAATAGGATGCAGATAGCCTAAGTAGGTTTGGTTGGCCTACCCTCCCAACCACCCAGGTCCCTTCTCAGGAGTGAGATTCTTGTTCCAGTTTCTCTCTTTTATAGTCCTTCCAGTAACTGCTTTTTGCCCTCTGGCTCATGACATCTGGGTTGATTCTAAATTCTAAAACTGTTGGGTGTCACTCATTCTGGACTCCATTTTGCATGATAAAATGATATTACAACAGATGAAGAAACTGAGTCTAGAGAAGTTAAACAACTTCCCCAAACTTAAAGAGAGAGTAAAAGTGACAAAACCAGAATATATACTCAGGGGAATATATCATCATAATAACAACCGTATTAGGTATTTATATATTTAACACAAATTATTTGATAGTGTTTATTTAGTCAGCTGGTACATAGGGCATTCAATTGTAGCAAAGTTTTGCTAACCTTTTTGAAATTTGTTGAGCCAGAGCTTAGAAGACAATGACTTCAAAAGAAATAATGGAGGCTCTTTTACAGGATGTATTTTCACTTGGCCCAATTAGAAGTTGAATGGTCTTGCCCTCTTGAAAAATCCTTTGAGACTACCCTTTTTAAACTTTTTAAGAGTAGTAATGGGAATTGGCATTTTACAAAGATGTTTCCTGAATGAGTACTAGTTGACAGAAGTCCCATTACTAGGAGAAATTCAAAGTTATTTTAAAATTCTGCTCTATGGTATGCATAAAATTGAAAAATATAGGGTCACAAATTATAGAGCTATTTCTCAAATGATTTGAAACCTCTTAGTTGCCTATGTTTATAAACGGATCTTAGAAAATTGCATGTGATGCTCATAATTTACTATCTTCCACAAAGCTTTCACTGATTTTAATGTCAAATGCATTAGTGAACATTAAGACACAGTTTTGAAATAATTTTCTCTTTGATGACTTTGAAAAGAACTTTTAAAAAGCAAATACAACTTGCCTTGAAAATGCAGTATGAGTGGGGAAGAGCTTTTTTCAATACTAACTAGTTTAATTGGATTAAATTAAGCCAATAGAATTATAAAAGCACATGCAGAACAGGGTTGATAGTTTCCTCTTTAGATCCAGAAATTAAAATCTGTCAGATCCACAGAAGATTAGAGCTGGAAGAAATTTTAGAAATTATCTAGTCTAACTTTTTCATGTATGGATGTCTCATGTTATAGATGGGTGTCTGGAGTTGGACCTTTTTTACTTTCCTGATTTTCACACCTGTAAAATGAGGGGCTGCCGTGAAATGGTCTTTAGGTATCCTAGTGATAATATTTAATGGTTCTAGAGAGGTAATTCTCCTTTCATTTTTCCATCTCCTAACAGATACTTTGAGCTTATATTTTTTAAATGAAAGCAAATTTAGATGGGTTTCATGACAGTCCTTCAAAAAATAAGGTGGTGAGATTTGTGTTTCAATATCTAAACTGCTTTTCTAATCTAGCTTGTTGACTAACTGTAAGCTAAGTGGAGTATTTAGCAAAAGTTCAGCTTTTAGAACATTCTCAGGAGTCTGCACCTGAATTCTTCATATATGGATCAGTATTAACTTGGTCTATGACTACTCTATTGATTAATTCAATCGGCTAATATGCTCAAAGATTTAGAGCTAGAAGGGCTATTGATTGTACTCCTCTCATTTTCAAATGGAGAAACTGATGCTTAATGGGGCTAAGAAACTTGCCAATGGTCACAGATCAAGAAATTATCAGAGGAAGAATTTGAACCCATATATTGATGTATTAATATTTTTTTGTGCTCAGTACTATTTTAGGCTCTGTACAGTGCTAAGCAATGTTATAGATGAAGTTTACTATTTACTTCAGAGGCAAGACTTACTTATGGGAAGCAGCATGTTGGAGCAGAAAGGGCTGGACTAGGAAGCAGCAGACCAGAGCTTTTTTGGCAGCTCTTATACTTCATATCTTGGTGACCATAGATAAGCCACTAAACTTAAATTTCCTTAGCTATAAAATGTGGAAAATCACTGTACTATTTATCTCATATATTTGTTGAGAGAAAAATCTTTTGTAAATCCTAAAGCATGATGTAAATGAGTATTTTATATATCACATGTATTTATGATATGTCTATGAATATATGTGCATTAATATGTGTGTTATAAAGCAATATTATGCACATGACATATTTATATTAAATATATACAATTATTGAGGTGTTTGTGCATGTACATATATATATGCACACATGTACACACACATATAAACATATCTCACAATTACACACTTATAAATGTATAACATAAACGCATGTACACTCATGTACACATATGTATGTGCATGTGTGTATATATTAACATATGCACATATACATACATACATGTATGTAAATTTGTGTGTATCCCTATTTCTACTATGGATATCTATCTCCAAACCTGTGCTTTCATTGGTGTAGGAATTTCCTGGTAAGGAATTTCCTCTGCCATTGAAGATTAATACTTGCTTTGTAATATAGTGCTAATAGTTGTAAACAGTATTTAGAGGTCAAATGACTTGCTCATACTTTCACAACCAGTAGATGAACTCCTAAGTTTTGTCAGAAGCAGGGATTCAAGTTATTAGTATTAGTTGTTATTGCCATTAGTGTTAGCTAAATATCAATGCAAAGCCATAAATCTGTTTTGTTTTGTTTTATTTTTCCCCCAAGAGATCAACTTCATTGAAGTGAAAGTCAGAATAGAGAAATAAAGTTAGAAATGTAATTGAACTCATATGGCGAAGCACACTTAACATCCTTTGATGGACTTTGGACCTACCTCTGCTGCTTGGCAGCCCAGAGAAAACAAGGATCTGACCTTGGTGCTGAAAAACCCCAGGACACAGGCTCAGCTCTGGATCATCCATGGAAGATGAAGTCATTGTTTGGCAGGACAGAGATATGGTCAGGTGTAGAAATTACCTGGCAAGAAATTGACTCCATTATATCCAATATTCTTTTGGTTATTATTATATTTTGATACATATTTAGCATTAATCAATGTTATGTTTATATGTGGTGTTATAATTATAAAATGCTTTATGTATATTATCGTATATGACCTAGCATATAAGAACATATTTATGAAGTGTTGAACTGAAACATTCTCCTTATTTTAAAGATGAAGAGTCTGAGAAACTTTCATTGATTTGCTTAGATGTACAGTTAGTAAGTGGTAGGTCTAAAATTTAACTCAGTTCTTCACCCTACTATTTTGCCTCAATGATAGCACTATATCCAGCAAGCCATAACATCATTTATGCTTTCACCTTGACCATTTTCAAATCTGCTGCTATACTTTACAAATGGACCTTTAAAGGTCATTCTATATAATAAATTGTAATTCCCACCTAGTTTTATAGGAACATACACATCCTCTTTCCCATTCCATCATCACTTTCTACCTATTATTCTTGGTACTGTGCTCAATTTAACACTACCATAGCATCTAGAAAGGGCATAGTTAGCTGACTGACCTATTGTTCCACTTAATATCTCAATGACTTTGCATACCAAAACACTTTTCCATGCCTGCCATTTTCCTTTTGTCAACCCTATTAATATGTGGGCTACTTGAGGCCAGGCAATGTCTCATTTTGTATTTGTATCACCATTATTTGGCATAGTGCCTGATAAACTGTACGCACTTAATAGATGATTTTAATTCATTCATAATAATTATTTTGTAATCTTAGCTGGTTAAAGTATCTTGTCAGTGATGAGGTGGGGCTCAATTCCTATATGAACCCCTTAGTTATATATTTTTTCTATGAATCCTACTCGACATAGACAAAAGTGAGTTTCCATCATTTTGGTGTTCAAACAAAGGGTGAATGATATATCATGAGGTGTATTTTATAGGGAGTTTTTGCACAGTGTAAAGTAGAAGATAGCAGAATGGAATTCCTGAAAAACTCAGGGTCAAGCCTCACCTAGAATTCCAGGGGAGCCCCCTGGAGAACTTTGGGTGAGGGGCAGTTGGAGAGGGAATTAAACAGTTGTTATCTGGGAGTTGAGGTGAGCAGTTCTTTCTGCTTGCTGCTCTTGATTTGGGGGTTCACCTGAGAGGCCATATGGGCAAAAGCCATTGTGGTTTCTACTCAGGAGTTAGCCTGTCTAGTAGGATTAGACCTTTCCAGCATCAATATAATAATTATTTAGTTATATAGAGATTAGAAACAATTACTATTAGCACTGAGAGCAAGTTAGCTAAGGTTTGTCACTCCCTCCTGGGAGGGGTAGGGGCAGCTTCAACCTGACAGTCCAGGGCTTCTCATTTCTTATCCAGATCCTAATTACCCCCTCTTGCCTTTCCCTTCCTTCCTTTCTTTATCAATATAAGCTTTATCTTCAATATCTGTGCCTGGGAATTATTTGACGATACTCACTGCTTACTGCTGCCATTAAGCTTGATTTTTATCAGTTGCCAGCTTAAGAAGACAAGTTCCATCTCAGCCCTCAACATTTGGATAACTAGCTACTACTCAGTCCTCAATCAGACCTGTGGGGAATATAAGTTAGAGAAAAGGAACATCATTAAAGATTAGCCTCAGCTGAATCTGGCTTGAAGATACTCAGCCCTGAACTCCATCATCAACTGAAAACGAACTGCTTGGGGGGAGGGGTTTGAGAGCAAGGAGTACTTAACCCTCTCCCTACTCACTCAAGCCTGTCTGTGTGGGAGGAGAGTGTCCTGCAGACATCTGGCCCAGGCCAATCTATCAGCTTCCCTAATATTTCTGTTATTACAAACATAACAACAGTTATAGATAATACTATTGGGTTTTTGAGATCCTTTCCCAACCTGAGATTCCATTATTGAATGAGTCTTTGATCTCACTCAGATCCTTTATAAATGTATGTTATTCAGCAGCTTAAAGAAAGGGTGAGGATCAAAATGACTAATTTGGAAAAAATGTTTTATATTACTGCATATGTAAAATCTGCATAAGATTTCTTGTTGACTCAGGGATGGGGAGAATTTGTCTCAAATTAAAAAATAAAGATTAAATGTTGTTTTAAGATGTAATTAATGGAAAAATTACTTTTTAAAGAAGGATGTAGATGTATCAATATAAATTCATCAACAGTGCCCAAATAATTCATGCCATATTTATAATTTATAGAAAGACAGAAGGCCATCATCATCACCATCACCATCATCATCATCATCATTTTTGCTAGATGAAAATTCATTAGCATCAGGTTAGGGGAACACAGAACATACACTAATAATAATCATCAAACAAATCTGAAATGCTAACTTCTCTCCTCAAATGAACTAATTTTCTCTTTTTTGTCTTTGCCTTATGCAAACATCTTTCCCCCTTTCTTGTCAAGATTCCAGATGGAATAGGAGAGGAAGTGCCAATATGACACAAGCCAGGCTCTTTTTCTATTTCTGGCCTAAACAGAAAATATAAAAAAAATCACTTATGCATCTTCAAATCTTCCCATTTCATGCTTACAGACTTGAAAGGCTTGAAGACATAACAGGAAATCCAGAAGTAGTTTAAAATGTTTCTTCCACCCCTCCCCCAATATTACATCTGAGCTTTTAGAAACTCCCTAGACACATAAATAAAGTGGAAGTGTAGCAAAATATAAGTATGTTTGTGCTGCTGCTCTTTTTTTAGTTCTGGAAAATTTTCACCTCTCTCACCCCCACTGGGCACTTGGGCCTTCAAATATTTGTAGATTTCATTATGATAGAAAAAAAGAATTAAAGACCATGAGAACTTAATTAGAAAGTTAGAATTTTAACAAATCTTGCTTTGTGATAGTCTTGGCTGAACATTTAGCTCTATTTCTAAGCTTTTCTTTAAATACAGATTCAGAATTTCAGAACTGCAACTGGAAGGAAACATAGCTATTAACTTGTCTAACTTCTTTATTTTACAGATGAGGACACTAAGGCCTAAGGAGGTAAAGGAGGGATATTGTAATATAATAGAACTTTGGATTTTGAGTCAGGAGAGACCTGACTTTGAATTCTGGTTTGACACTTACTGATTGTGATCTCTTGGGTATGTGACTGTGAACCTCTGTTTCAAGGTCATTAGTTGGAAAGCACTTAGTTAAATTTGAAGAGCTGTATAACTATCAATTATTGTTAGTGTTAAGTCATCCATCCAAGGTTGAATGACAGGTTAGCAGTAGGTCTAGAACCAGAACTCAATCTTCCTTCTGTTACTCATTCATTTAGCAAATAACTATTTTGTGTGTGCTGATTCATTATACTATGCTCAGCACTATGGGGCTTGGAGAAGGTGGGAGCAGAAAGATATATAAGACATTCAGAAGAGCAAGCAGTAATGGCAGAAATAATATCGTTGTGCTTCTTTTGAATGTGTTCAGAGCAATTGGACAATGTAAAGATAAACTGGTAATTAAGCCAATTGCCTAACTAGGCATATAATTCTTGAAATATGTTGTTTTCACCTGAGTGAAAAGTGGATTAGCTCTCTCCACTAAGTGAATGGTTTCAAAATGAGTTTGATTCATGTTCTGGATTAAGAAATATTGACGTTTTGTCAGAGCCTTTTGCATTCAGAGGTTGCCATTGTTATTACAATTGGCTTAGATGATACTGCTCTGGGAGCTAATAGTTGATATGATGCTGAAAACACAGCTGTGTTGAAACAAAGCAGTTTAAAAGCAACCACCCAACACCAAGAGGACCCCTGGCATTGTTTATTGTCTAAAGTGACTTTGATGCTCTGTCAGAAATTTTTTCATCAATTTGCCCAGTTTTTTCCCTTGCACTAACATCTCAGATGGTATTTTGCTTATAGGTAGCATTATAAGGTGATTTCTCTCATATCCCCAATGACATGGTCAGCTTTTGCTGGAGTTTCAGTCAAACATCTGTTAAACACCCTAGTGTTTGAGGTCCTGAGCTAGGTGCTCAGGATACAAAGACAAAAACTGAATAGCTCCTATCCTCAATGAGCCTACAGTTTAATGATACAGAGAATATGTATTGATAGACCTTTCTTTGAGATTAGAGGCTCAGAGCTATTTCCATACCATGTTGTCTCTCCTGACTCATTTTTAAAGTTCCATTTTATGGTATTCATGCCCCATAAGAGTGCTAACTAGTGAAAGCAGGGACTGTCTTATTTATATTTGTATCCACAGAACTTAGCACTATGGCTAGCACATGGTCAATAAACACACTCAACATATTATCTATCCATTTATGTGTCTATTTTTCTATACATCAAGTATATACACATTTAGATATACATATCTACCTCTCTTTCTGTCTCTCTTCCCTTTTCCTTTGCTCTCTTCCTCCCCTATTCCTTATCTCCCCTTTTCTTCCCCCCCCCCCCATCTTTTTTCTACTTCTGAGAGCTCCTGCCCTCTCAGGTGAGCTTCTTCTTGTGTACTCTTTAGTATCTTTAGTACCCTACAATACTAAAAACTACTGTTTCTCTCATCCATTAACAAAGGAACATATACGAGAATTTTGAGGAGATCTATGGGATACCATTTTATGATAATTAAGTGCATTGGGCAAGGTAGATAATTTTCATAGAGTTCTAGTCTTGGATTCCAAATGGCTTCAGAAGTCAGAAAGTTTAACATATTCCTAAAGAGAAATAATCTTTATGACATTCCCAAGAAGTAGTATGAAAACCTTTCAAGTTGATATAATAACACTTAGGTGAATCAATTAATCAAAAATAATTCAGTCAAATACATACTTATAAAGAACTCAAAGATAAAAAATAATAAACTCTTCATTTAAGGGGGGACATCAATGAATATTGGATAAGAATGCTGGATTTAGAAAGACCGAGGTTTAAATCCTACTTCAAGGAGAAACTGGGTAACTAAGTGGATAGAGTACCAATCTTGAAGTAAGGAGGACCTGGGTTCAGATGTGGCCTTGTGCACTTTCTAGCTGTGTAAGTCACTTAACTCCAATGCACAGCTCTTACTGCTCTTCTGCCTGGGAACAAATATATATTACTGATTCCAAGACAGAAGGTAAGGGTTTTTTGAAAATCCCCCTTTAGGTCCTATCTGTGTGATCTTGAGCAAGTCAATAACTTTTCTTTGCCTCATCTGTAAAATGAAGGAATTGTATTCAAAGGTCTTCAAAAATCCCTTCTAGCCCTAAATCAATGATCTTACAAAGTTATCACTATCTAATGGAGGTATGTATGTGAGGAGAAGATATTCTGTATACATGAATAATGTCACAAAGCAGAATGAGATTGAGATAAAAGAGAGCTCTAGGTCAATTTTTCTATAAAAAAATTTGACAAGTGAGAGCCTGCCTCTAACTTGGCCTGAAGCTTTTGAGAGTATTTGTTTCTAACATATTGTATTATTTTATTTCCAGATTTTGAATTAATGCTCAGGTTTGATCTTTAAACCTCTTTACTCATTCTTTTGTTCCTAGCAAATTTAAGGAATGCTCTTTACACTTTTAGCCTAGAGCATCTTCCATTTTAGGAAGGGAGGAACATTGAAAAGTGAGATTATGAGTTTTATTCTACCTACTTAATGAGAACCAGTATAGTTCAGGAATGTATGTGGGCATCAGGACAGCACGTTTGAGTCTTACATTGAAAAGTGTTGAACAAAATCTTTTCTAACTGTTCAAAACTAGATTTTTTTATTTTAGACTTTGGAATCCTAGGACTAAGCCTGTGATTTCCCATCATCATCAAGGAATCATGGAAGGATTGAGAGAATGATGAACCACCTCATCATTGACTATTTACCAAATAGTGATATCTTGGGATGTCTAGGGGAGGGCCAAATAATGAGCTTCCAAAATTGTATTTAATGACTCAAAGGAGCTAATGTCAAGATTTATCACTGACCGATTAATTCGTTGGTTATCGCTAGCCTGATCAATCAATTCATTTTCTTACTCAGAACCCAGTCTCTTAAGATTTTAATGATCACACCTTGGAGAGATGACAATGGCAACATTTGATAGTTATATAGCCCTTTGACCAAAGGGGATCAGGGCTGGGCTTAGAGAGGAAGTAACATTTGAGCTGGTACTTGAAGGAAGAGATTTTTTCAACAGGAAGAAATGAGTCAAATGCATTCTCGGCATTGAGGATAGACATGGAAAAGTGAACATTAAATTAGTGAATAGCTAGTAGTCCATTTGGCAATAGTATATAGTGCTAGAAGACAAATGGAGCTATATTGTCAAAGATCAAAGAGTGTTCTCTGCATTTCTCCCCCTTTTTCCTTCTCACATTTTCCCATTTATAGTCCAAATTTTGTTATCTTCACAATAAACCAGTCCCTGACTCTCCAGTCTCTTCCTTTTTTACAACCAATACCTTTCAGTGATTTTGTGGCAAACTCTTTTTTTGAAATCCTTACTTTCTGTCTTGGAATTAATACTAAATATTGACTCCAAGGCAGAATCATGGTAAGAGCTAGGCAATTGGAGTTAAGTCACTTACTTATCCAGAGTCATAAAACTAAGAAGTGTCTGAAAACTCATTTGAACCCAGGATCTCCCATCTCTAGTTCTAACTGCATATATTTAGCTTTTCTAGCTGCCTCTAGCATACTCTATTAAATTAGATGGAGAAGGAAGTGAAAGCCTATGTGTGATAGGATTAAGGAAGAGGAAGAACTTTTATTTCTGATTTGTGAGGTTATATCCTCATGATGCTAAGCCATTAGTCAAAAAACCAATCAGTAAGGAAAAAAAATCAGTCAAACTGTTAGTTTGGCACTATATAGGCAAAACACAACTCACTGGCTGACTGGAATTTTTGTGCTTTTGCTTCTTGTTTTGGCACTGTATGAGCATAGCTTATGCCAAAAGAAGCTCCATATTTTCCCCAAAATGGTTTTTGACAGGAAAAAAGGCCAATATTTTGTGTAGCTAGGACCTTTGGAACACAAAAATGGGAAATTGGTCTCTTGTCATCAATTTAAGTAGATAGAGGGCTCCAACACTATGGCTCCGGAGTTAAACACTGTCTATCGAAAGCAAATGCTGGAACAAGTATGGTATTCTCAGCAGAAAGGTTTTAAATGAAAGAGCAGCCTCTTACAAAGCTATTTTTTGCATCAAAGTCCTGAATAGTTTATTTAAAAATCTTGTGAGACATACCACAAAAGGCAAAACATTTACAGCCAAATTTTGTGTTGAATTATTTACTCAATATTTAAATATACTATTGGATAATTGCTAACATTTTAATATGCAATGTGCAGTTGTATACTGATTTAAAAAAGTAGTGCCCATTTCCCCCCTAATTTGGGATGCAGAGAACAGTGAATTGGATCTCTTCCTCTGATTCCTATGAATTTATATCTACTGCACTTTGCCCTTTAGATTTAGGGACTTATCATTGATGTTATGATGCAAGTTTCACAAAAGTGAGGTAATTAATGCTCCTGTTTGATGAATTTCCTCTTCAAGATATAAGGTAGAATAAGATTTCATTTGGTGCTTATAAGTGACTATGAGTTTTCTGACATTTTTTATTTTCCTTGAAAAATATTGGTGCCTTTTGTTTTTACATGACATTAATTTCTGAATATGTATCTAACCCTCCTCAGTGAGTTTTTGTGACAAAGACAGAATACCCAAAAAAGAGAACAAGGAAACCTGCCAACACATCAATTATATCTCCTAGCATATGTGACATCCCAGATGATTAGTGTCTCACCTCTCCAACAAAAAGAGGGAAGTGAATTTCTTCTTCTCTTCTTTGGGTCCAAATCTTGTCATTTTAAATTTCACAGTATTCAGTTATTTATTGTTCTTTCTTATTGTTACAGTCATTGCAAATTTTTCTATATTTTCTTTTCCTTGTTATGCTTCTTTTATACCATGGTAGTTCAAATAAAACCTCCCATTTCTACGAGTTACTCATATTTTTGTTTCATATGGCACAATCACATTTGACTGCTCTTGTATATGGCTATTTGTTTAGTCATTCATTCTCCAAAAAATGAATACCTGCTTTGTTTCAAGGCCTTGGTGGCCACAAAAATCCTGTTGTGAATATTTTAGTCCATATGAATCTTTCTTTCTTGGGATATATACCTAAAAGGTGGCTCTCTGGATCAAAGGTCATAGACATTTTAGTCATTTTACTTCATTAGATTGTGAGCTATTTGAGAGGACATAAATGTTTGTTCACTGACTAGAATAACTGCATTATTTTCTATCACCTCCATCAGCAATTGACTCTTTTACCTCTTTGCCTATTTGTTAATTGTTTTAATTTGTATTTGTCTAATAATTAGTGATTTGGACCAATCTTTCATGTGGTTGTTAAAAGTTTGCATTTTTTAAAACCCTTACTTTTCATCTTGGAATTCAGTATTATATATTGGTTCCAAGGCAGATGAGTGGTAAGGGCTAGGCAGTGGGGGCTAAGTGACTTATACAGGATGACACAGCTAGGAAGTGTCTGAGGCCAGATTTGAACCTAGGACCTCTTGTCTCTAGGCCTGGCTCTCAATCCACTGAGCCATCCAGCTGCCCCCTCTGCATTTCTTTAAAAAAAAACTTTTTGTTGCTATCCTTTGGGCACTGATTTAATAATTGTTGGTCTTTTATTTCTATTGATTCCCATAATATCTTGGCTACCAGACTTTTGATGCAAGGATTCCCTTCCCCCTTTTCCTCTTCTCCCCCCCCACCCCACAGTTGACTACTCCTCTTCTTATGCTAGTTGCTCTGGTTTTGTTCATACAAAAGCTTCCAATTTTATGTAATCACAATTATTTCATTTATTTAAATCTTCTTTATCCTTTGTTTAGCGAAGAATTTTTCTCCTAGACATAGTTTTAAAAGATGCCCATCTATTTTCTCCCAATTTAAAAAATTATGTAGTCTTTTATATTTGGTCCTTCCTTCCTTCCTTCCTTCCTTCCTTCCTTCCTTCCTTCCTTCCTTCCTTTCTCTCTCCCTCCTTTCCCTCCCTCCCTCCACTTCCATTCCCTTCCTTTCCCCTCTCCTTCCCTCTCCTCTCCTGTTCTCTTCTCTCTTCTTCTGTTTTCTCCTCTCCTCTCTTACTTTTTAAATACTAATTGGTGAATACTAAGTCTTTCCCCAAGTAGCTTATGTTCTTTGGTTTAGGTAGACTGGGTTATTGAGTTTGATTGTTTCTGTTTATTAATTTTTTAGTTTGTTCCATGATTTACTTTCAATTTTGAACTACTATCAAATAATTCTGAAAATTACTTCTTTACTATATAAGCTGGGGCCAAAAAGTTCTATTCCCTTATAATGCCTACTCTAAAAATTATTTCCTATGAAACTTTAGACCTTTGATTCCTCCAAATGAATTATATTATTGTCTAGCTCTATAAAGTAACTCCTGGTAGTCTGACTGCTAGAATTCTATACCATGAGCAACGAATACCCTTAAAATTATTCAAATTTCCACTTATTTCTATAAATATATTTTTGGTTTCTTAAATAGGATCATGCTTTTAGGGTTTGAACGGACCTTATAAGTTATCTAATCCAATTCCTTCTCTTGAGTGAAGAAACTAAGACTAAGAAAGCAGAACTTAGTTCCTACAGTAACATGGATATTAGGAGTGGCTTAGAACTGAGATTTTTTGACTCTCAATTCAGCATTTTTCAACTATTCCACACTGATTCTTTTGACAATTTCTTATTTGTAAGAGGAGAATCTTTGGTATAGTGTGAGTGCCTAGAAGGCAGTGGTCTTACTTTGTCTTCCTTTGTCATCCCAGTGCTTGACATAGAGCCTAGTATTTAGTAAATTTCCTTTAATTAATATTTACTTAATAAATATTTGCTGCTTGATTGATACTAATGATCAGACTAGGACCTCCTCCAAGATGCTCAGGCAAATTCCCATAATGCTAAGCTTCCAGGCACAATTTCTAGGGGATAGGCTCCTGAGAATAAGTAATTATTTTTCCATTTAATGTTAATGAAGAGATATCATGTAGGACAAATCAAGATCTATTCACTTCTGATATATGATTAGGCACTAGGTTATAGGCCTAATATTTCTTGGGTTATGCAAGTTAGGATGAGGCATGTTGCATTCTCTAATATGGAGGTAGAGGGTGTCAATCTTAAACAATCCTTTTTTGTTCTCTAGCATTGTTGCCTATGTTTATCATAACTGTGCTTTTCTTTCCAGTAGTTGAAAAAGTAATTTACTTAAGCCTTGATATTTAGGAATGTCCATGATTGCTTCTGAAACAACTCACTCTTTATCTACAGAACCATTTTTTAATTTCTTAGTTTGTTCCACATGACCAAGGTTGGTCTTTTGTTTTCTTATCTTTATTTTTTTGGTGTAAAGGAAATGTTTTGTCCAATATGCATTTGGAGCAAGTCAGGCTTGTTATTATAGAAACCAGAGATTTGATTTTTGGAGTAACTATACCAATGCTATTCATCCTTCTAGGTAAGAACCATACTTAATATAATAGAGAAGCACTTATATGTTTTTTATTATACTCGGTCAGAAAATGTTTATTAGATGAATTGTGCAAATACAGGTATTATTTGTTTCTTCTCAAGAGTAATATGATTTAGCTTGTGAATATGGTCCAGATAAGATTAATTGGAGTCACTCCATAGGATATCATTTTGAACCAGTGCCCCAATGTTTTTAGGTTCATTTTAGCTATAACTCTTCCTTAATGCGATCACCTTTTAGTTCTTCTTTTGCCATTTGACTCTTCATTTGAGTACTGACATGATAAATTTTAAGTTTTCTGATTAGAGCAGCTCCATTTTGAAAGTGGAGTTTTAAATTAGGTCTTTTGGAGGACTAGATAGATTCTAAGGCCGTTGATATTTAAAGCTGTCTTCCTATGGTTAGAATTGATGAGACTTGAGTACAGCTGTACTTGAGTACAAACTAATGAAAGTTTTTTTTGGTGTGCATTTTTTTTCTTCAGCCATCTGAATAACACAGAATTCGAGAATTAAAAGGGGACCTCAGTGGTTAACTAATCCAACCTGTATTTAAAATGAAACACCATTATAACATATTTGAAATATGATCATCCAGCCTGTGCATGAAGATCTCCAATAAGTGGGAATGGCCATTCTTTAAAAAGTCCATTTCAGGTTGGGATGGCTCTAATTGTAAGGTTTTTTAGTTTTATTTTTTAAAAAAAAATCAAGTCTAAATCATTCTCTTTGTAATTTCCACCCATTGTTCCTGGATTAATTCTCTGAGGCCAAACAGTAGCAATCATATTCCTCTTCTACCTGACAGCCTATCTAATACTTAAACGTGGCTCTCATGATCTTCAGAGTATTTTCTTCTCTATCACAAGCATCCCCATTCCCTTCCTCTGATCTTTCCATGATGACAGGGACTCAAGGCTTTTTACCGTACATACTTTATTATACCATACTCTTTACCATAATTTTTTTAGGTTCCCTCCAAGTAATTGACTGCCATTTTTATAGTGAGAATCAAATGGAATATATAAAGTTCCAGGTTCTTCTACCTTGTGAAGGATGAAATTATCATTAAGATAGTTGTTGATGTCCTATCTTCTAATATCTTCTCTTCTCTGGGATAATTTTTCTATTTCCTTCACTAGGTCCTCAAATGTCATGGGGTCAAAATCCTGTTCCGTCTTGGTTAACTTCCTTTGTGTGCTTATCAGCATATTGAAACAAGTTAGGAATTTGTTATTTTCTCTCCAATGGGGGAGAGAGAGAGAGAGAGAGAGAGAGAGAGAGAGAGAGAGAGAGAATCAGACAGACAAATAGACAGACTCCAATTGAGATCTAGATAAATGCAACCTTTTATCATCATTATAATTACACATCTACTGAGGCTTATGACATGTTTCTTGAACTCCTCATACCTTTATTTCTATCCAAGTCCGTAGCATTCTCCAATGATAAAATCACTTAGGTTTCTCCTTTCATTGATCTTTACCTAAAGACTCTTTACCATGTTTTCTCTCATTGTTTTTAGATTTTCTTACATGACTAAACTGCTTAAAAAATTTTATTCCATCACCTCCTTTACCTATCCTATTTTTTGAATAGGGGATTCCCATCCAGAGAAACATTGTCATAAATTTTGTCTCACTAAGTTTCAGTGTTAACTATGAGGTCTAATAATTCTTCTTGTTTTATGGTTCCTATTTGATCTAGGTGGTTATCTAAACTTCAGTCATTTTGTATTGAGTTCATAGCTTTTGTTAGTGTTTCCTTTTTGGCATTTTGCTTGTTTGTCACTTATGAGTATATCAACTATGATTATTCTTTCTTCATAGCTCCTCTTTATGGACACCAATTTGGTGGATATACATACGCAGTTTCTCTCATTCCCTTTTAGTTTAAAGTCCTTTTGATCAGATTTGCAGGACTCCTGGCAAATACATTTTTATGAACCTTTGGTAGATGTGTTCTAATCCTCAAGAGGAGTCTGTCACCCTTATATTTTAAGATATGTTCCAAAAGCCCAAATTCTATTCTCAGTTACCAACTGTTTACTTCCCAAATCCAGTTTTCTCTTTGGTATCTCTTGCAATCAATGAGCAACATTGAAGAAAACAACCTTTGTCTGGTGGTCCTTTCTTACTCAAGAATTTGTAGTAAGTGGTAATACGTTTTAGATTCCTTATGGCAATATAACTTGTGCTAATGTAAGTCACTAGAGCTCAATTGTCATATATTTTGCTGAGTCTTGGTATGTTTTCTTCTGTCTTGAGTACACTATCCACAAATATAAGACAACTTTTTTGTTATCAGGTCAGTAATAACTTCTATTTTGTTCTCCATTAGGAATTCATTCATTACTGCTACTGGTTTCTTTTTCCTTTGACTCTTATAGGAGTATACTTCATTTTATAATTTCTATGACTACTTTAACTCTAATTAAATGATGGCTGCTAAATCATTTCTAAATATCCTCATGGGTCACATAGTGACTTAGAAAATCACATCTTTATATATTTTAAGTGTATCAGTTAATTAAATTAGATAAGTACTATATTTTAATCAGGTTCAGGCTACACTTTAGAGTGTTTTAATCTGGGTGTGGCCCTCTGACCAAGCATTTGACACCTCTTTCTAAAAGACACATTTCTTTCTTCCTCAGCATCAAGCTTTCCCCTCTTTAGAAAGATCCTCAAATCTTTCCTTCCTTCCTTTCCTTTCCTCCCTCCCTCTCTCTCTCTCTCTCTCTCTCTCTCTCTCTCTTTCTTTCTTTCTTTCTTTCTTTCTCTAAACATATAGCTGTTTTCTCCCTTCTCTTTTATTTCATACTTTTCCACTTTACATGCTGTAGATAAAACACAAATTTCCTGACTTTCACATTAGGTGAAAATTTCCATTTCTTTATGAATATTTTATCAAACCCAAAAACTTGGTATGTGCAAAGACATTTAAGTCCTTGGTCTTTGCTTCTAGGAGGCAGGAAAGTCTATTAGTGGAATAAAGATAGTGGTTACATGGCAGACTTACAAATATCACTCACTCAATGGAAGTGAGAGTATAAATTAAATTAAAGATACTTTCCATATTGAACAAATACTTTACTTATTTAAAAAACTACCTATTTGTTTGCACTTGGTTGTTTAGTCATTGTCCTTAAGCATGTCTGGAAATCCATTGTAGTCAATTATTATCTTTTAATTACTTGATAGTTCCACCTAACAGAAATGCTATTATCTTCCATATCCTCTAATTGTTGCTTAGTGATTTCAATTATGTTCTATTCTTCAAGATCCCATTTGGTTATTTCTTGGAAGATACTGGGCTGGTTTGCCATTTCTCTCTCGAGCTCATTCTACAGATAAGAAAACTAAGGCATATAGGGTTAAGTAACTTTCCCAGGGTCATATAGCCAAAAGGTGCCTGAGGGTTGTATTTAAACTTAGGAAGATGAATGTTCATGACTCTACTGTGCAGCCTTGCTTTCCATATTCTCTAATACCAACTTCCATTTCCTGTCCAATTTCCAATTCCAACCTGTCAAGCTAATCTTCCAATTCACTTTACCATCCAATTTGTCCCATTTACCCTTTCTGACATTCTTTTGCCTTACCATATACTGCCTCTTATTTCTCCTTCAATCTCAATCCTTTGGTCAGTCTCTTTTCATCTCATATTTCCTCAGTAATCTGTTGATTTTTGAACCTCTTTAACCTTGTTCCTTCCTCTTCAATCTCTCTGATAGAAGCCAGAAGTAGACTCTGAATCTAAAATTCTTTTCCTTCAAATGTTCCTCATTTTCTCCCAAATTTCCTCTCCCTACATTCAGTCTCTAGTCTTATTCATCATATCACTGCTCCAAATCACCAAAACAATTTCTTTCTCTTCTTCAGATCAAGTCCTTTTTCCTTCTACTCCTTTTCCCTCAACCTTTTGTCACAGAAACTAGACATAGAAACTTTTTTTTTATTCTCCCATGTCTTACTTTTAAATTTAGGCTCATGATGTTTTCAACCCCTCCCTTCTTCCAGTAGATTCAGTATATCTGAACAAGCATTTCCTGAGCATCTGTTTTTTTTTTAAAAAAGACCATATCAGAGGAGATAAATATTTCAGGATCTTGTCTATGAATAAGTAAATTGGTTTAGAGTTATTCATTTTGTTTTTAATCTGAGTTCTGACATAATTTTCTTTTAAAAATAAAAAGGTAGGAAACATGGAAACACTTCAACAGTGAATGATGAACTCAAATATAGAAAAAAAAACTATGTGTATAGCACATAAAAAGAAGTGTCAACTCTTATTTCCTAGTTCAATGCAACTGCTTAAATCAGAAGGTTATCATTTACCAAGCCCACTGAGGGTGAAAAAAGATTCTGTGACAAAATCTAGTCATAATTCAGATAGAAATCATAAAAATGTTTGAAAATTCTGGCTTCCTGAGGCACCAGTAATACTGTATAACTTCTTGAATATTATTCTTACAATTTTTCTCTTTCAGATTTCCTATTTTAAAAACCAACCAAATCAACATCCCCCCCTTCCCCATTGCCTTATGATTTTCAACTTTACTTTAAAAAATAGATTGTCCGTTTGTTGATGCTCCATATTGTTCTGCAAAAGTGGGTCAGAATGAAAAAAAAAAGGCATCACCGTAGACTGGTTTCATTGTAGCAATTAACTGGATGAAGAAGCTGCCTTTGAACATTTTCCTCTTCTGGCTAATAGCACCATAGGAACAAATGGAATCCCAGGGAGGCTGGTGCTCCATCTATCAATACATTTGCAGCAGGCTTGTTCTGATAAAATTAGTAGCAAATGAGGTTTGCTGTCTACTATTAATTTTCTCCACATTTTTTTCTTAGAAATTTTACTTCTATTAGAATAATAAATAAAAACCAAAGATACTTGTGTGATTCAAGGATAATATGGAATACTCCCAATTAGATTAAACATTTGGCTGTATACATTTGGTTTAATAACATTCTCAGTTAATTGGGCAGAATTGATTTGTTTTGTAGAACTAATGTTCCAGTTACCTAGGGATTAAATTGTTATAAATCAGTAATGACATTTTAGTGTAGACTTTCTGATAGAACATGCTTTACCCAGTTTTTCCACTATGTTAGCAGGAAAATTTAATTATTAAGTAAAAGGAAGCCTATTTCTTCAGGGGCTTCAAGCCCTGCACTATAGTAGTCCCCATCGCTTTTGACAGTGGTGAAATGAAATGATATAATAACTGGCAAATACAATAGACATGTGCAAATATTTCCTGTTTAGTCCTATTATGTGAGAAATTGTATGGACTGGAATAGAATTTTCCTCCAATAATTTCTTTTCTTTTATTGCAGATTGTTCACAGAACTCTGGCGGCAATGTTGGGCTCCCTTGCTGCATTAGCAGCATTAGCTGTTATTGGTGACGTGAGTTGCACATTTTAAATGCTTGACTTAATGTCGTGGTAAGATGTTATGGACAGAGCTTTTAGGAGGATTCAGTTCAATTTTAAGTGAAATTTCTCCTTCCTCCTTTCATTTCTGTTAAATTTCTTTAGTCAGTTAAATTTTTTAGCTGGTTGTCCTCCAAGCTGATGTCCTGGAAGATGATAATTAATTTTTTCTTTTTTTAAAAAACCCCATATCTTTTATCTTAGAATCAATACTGATTCCAAGTTAGAATACTGGTTAGGGCTAGTCAGTTGGCGGTAAGTGACTTGCCCAGGGTCACACAGCTAAGAAGTACCTGAGTCTATATTTGAACCCAGGACCTTCCCTTTCTAGGCCTGGCACTCTGCATTGAGCCACTCCACTGTGCTGGTAATTGTTGTTTAAACAATTATACACAGTTGGCTTTCTTTTTGGTTAAAATTAAATAAAAACCATGTAGAGAATCAGTTGGTTTTCATGAACATAGATCTAGAACTGCTAAGAACCCCAGAGCCCAGTTAATTCAGTCCCTTCGTTTTACAGATGAAGACATGGAGGACCAAGAAGGTTAAGTGAATTATTCAATAGGTCACAAACAACAGAGGCATAGAACTAATGTCATCTAAATCCATGTATTGGGAAGAATGCTCACATGGCTAAGTTCAAACCATTTCTGTGTCACTAGTTTTCAAAATACTAATGATTTGACTGAATTAAATAATTAAAAAAACATTTCTATGTGTGTAGCTACACAATAATAACAACATGAGGCTTTGTGACTCAAATGAAGGAGATAAAACACAGAATCCTAAGTGTAGCTTTGGAAGAGACACCAGAAGCTATTTAGTTTACTCTTATACTTTTACAGGTAAGGAAACTGAGGCCCAGAGTTAAGGTGACTCTTTTCATTCTTTTTTCAGATGCCAAAAGGGATATTTTGGTGACTTCTAGCTCATTTAAATTTTTTAAAAATCTATTCTATATAATTAAATTAATATTTCTAGATTCCTTGACAGAGTATAGCTATAAACTTAGACATTCTTCTTTTTTTGGATTTGTTGGCATTGTTGAACCTCATTTTTTCTTTTAGTTTGATCTCAAGAAAAATATGTTTAGTTCTTACAAAGCATTTAACACTGTGTACTAGGTGCTGTTTGAGATACCAAAGAAATATTGGATGGTCTTGGTCTATCTAGTGTTTTTAGTATGATTGGAAAGACATGATAGTTTAGTAACAATATGAAACTGTTTATAATTAAATACCATAACATGTGATATGAGCAAAATGAACTATATGAGTTCAACAAAAGGGACGGCTTCATGGAGAAGCACAATGTCCTGGCATTGAAAACAGGCAAGATTTGGGTAGGTGAATAGATGCAAGGCAGAACTGACAATATCATGGAGGAGGATGGAATGCTTCCCAACTTCCCACTCTCCAATTGGTTGAGCACATAGCTCTTGGGCAAGGCCATGGTCCCTTTAGAGACCATTGTTCTATCTATTGTATTATATTGCCTATCATTTAAAATGGAACTAGATTAAGAATGACTAAATCCATGTGAAAATCTTTTTTTTCATATATATATGCATGCACATGTATATATATTTCTTTAACCATTTGTATGACCTTGATGAAGTCATTTTTACCTTTTTATTCCTCAACTCCCTCATGTATTAAATGGAGATGGTTATATTTGTCCTCTGTCCATTCCTGGATTAATATAATGTTAAATTATATTTTATAAATTCAAAGAAATTATTTGAAAAGCAGATAGCATTATTTAAATTCTATATTTTAAAAATTACTACTATAACTTTGAGAATTCCATCAATGGATTCTATTAAAAATAAATTTAGGATTAGAGGTCAGATGGCTATGTTGGAATAAATGTTTCATTTCTTTATCTGATAATATTGGTTCTGACTTTCTAAAAAATTGCTAGATGCATGCAGTTGAATTTGTGAGAACTAGACTGTCAGTGCTCTCCAGAGGCAAGGAGTCTAACTAATAAATTCTAGCCCATTGGAGAGGGTTTTTAAGTGAGAGGTGTTTATATGCTCACAGCTAATGACTACATTGGTGATACACAATGTTCACTGATGATTTTCTTCTTTGATTGCAGAGACCCAGCCTGGTCAGAGTGGTGGAGTGGATTGATTATGAGACTCTGGCATTATTATTTGGAATGGTAATTAAAACCCTCCCTATGAGACATCGGTATTGGACCTTGAGGATACTTTCTTTAGCTTTTACAAATGGTCCTCTGTTTTATTAAGACTCAGAAAGGTTTGAAAAATCAATGCTTGATTGGGAAATGTTAGCCCATGTTTCCTTAATTTTTTTCCCTGAAAACAATTAAATGCCTTGACAGCTCATAATAAGTGCTAGTTAGTTTTTATCTGTACATTTTAACTTTGTTCTAGTGATAAATATAGTATATTTTAAAGATTAGAGAAATGAAATTTCCCTTAGGTTAATACTTTCCATATCTTGATAGGATCAGACTGATCAAAACATAAAGTACAACTCCCTCATTTTACAGATGACATAACTGAGTTGAAGTGACTTATTAGTATGGTATCTCAATTTAAAAACCTAGATGAGACTTTTTGGTGGATATGACAGTACACTGTAAGCTACTGGACTGGGAGTTAGGGTCTCACAATTACTCTGGTTTCAGAATCCTTCTTTCTCTCTCATCTGTGTGATCTTGATTCTGTCACCTATCATCTTTTCCAAAATATTTCCCCCAATAATCCCTTTCTGTCTCCAAACTTTGATCTTCAATATACTGTTTACTGTGCATGTACCTAAAAATACCCACACCTTATCTCAGTATCTCCTTAAAATATAACAAACTATATTTAAAATTTTTATTTATTATAGATATGGAAAAACTTTCTCTTCTTGAGAGCAATGTGACTGAAGATGCTTCATTAGTTTTGGAAAATCCTTAAGTTTGACATAGATATAGGGCAAACTTGATTCTACCACATCCTTAAGATTTCATCTAATATGTCTCCTCTTTTTCCTAACTAAACTCTTAGAAAAGACTGTCAACAACACATTTTCAGACATAGCTAATGTGGAAATTCATTTTGCTGGGATATGCAATTACATATTGAAGACTGTCTTTTTTTCATAAAAAAATTGTTCAATAGTAGGTTATCAGAGACAGATTAATAAAAACCTTTTTACTTGAAAAATCACATAAAAAAGCATGTCTACTTTCCTATCTCTCATTTACTTCTCAGACACTTTGTAATCTGGCTTCTGATTTCATCATGTGCCTGAAATGCTATATCTAGTTACCAACAAATTCTCAGCTAATGAGTTGGTTGTCTTATCTCACTCCTATTCCTGCTTGATAGCACTGTAGTATTTATTGTTGACTAGCCTCTTCTCCTGGATAGTATTTCTTCTCTGGCTTTT
Source organism: Gracilinanus agilis (assembly GCF_016433145.1). Classification (NCBI taxonomy): domain Eukaryota; kingdom Metazoa; phylum Chordata; class Mammalia; order Didelphimorphia; family Didelphidae; genus Gracilinanus; species Gracilinanus agilis. The sequence goes on from NC_058132.1 coordinate 482,264,971, forward strand.
TTAAATTTGGTAGGATAAAAAAGTTTTGCTTGGGCCCAAAACATTCTTAAGTGGAAATTGAACCAGATTAAAATATAACAGGGAACTATAACAAAATGTAGATAAAACTACATTTTAAACTAATTTTATCTAATTCAGTCCTTACATATGCATTAGTGGCTCCCATTTCTATTTGAGTTTGATACCATTACCCTGAACCAATACAATCATATGCCATACCCTAACTCTATTTATATACCTACCTGTTGTTTACTCCAAAAGAATATGATTGTTGAAGTCAGGGATCCTCTAGGGCAGTGATGGGCAAACTATTGACCGCTGGCCAGATGTGGCCCCCTGAAATGTTCTATCTGGCAGCCAGACATTATTCCTAATCTGACGAATACAATGAGGACACAATACAATGAAACTTCGAAAGAGTTGTGTTAGAAACAGACTGATAGATGAGCATTTCCTTTCCTTTGGCCCCCTCTTTAAAAAGTTTGCCCATCACTGCTCTAGGGGATACAAAAGTGTAAGATTCCATCTTTGTTCTCTATGAGATTACAGACTAGCTCAAGGAAAATAGAATATATAGAATAAAAGATGTAAGTAAAACCAATCAGTATATGCTTAGTGCCCAGAATATCAGTGAGAGTAAGTTTCACACTCTCTAATTCATTCTTGGATAGGTCAGCTGACAGTTGACATTAGTAGTAAATGGAAGTGCCAACAAAGGTCTTTAAATCTCAAAGAAATCAGTAGCAAACTTAAGAAAATTACTATTTACCATTAATCTCCACCTTACTCCCAACATCACATGTAAATAACTTTGTTAATGGGCAGAAAGAGAACCAGCCTTTGAATCAAGAAGATCTGAATTCAAGTCGTGACATTCATATGTATTGGAAAAATAATTTCTCAGGGCTCCTGGCAACTTTCTAAGATTATACAATAGAAGAATGGTTGAATGGTTGAAATCTGCACTGGTAGAAGGAGTTTCCTCACAAGGAGTTCCCTTTATTAGAATGTGTCAAACATGTGGTTTGTTGGCCACAATGGGCCCATGACATTCTTTTTTTTTTTAAACCCTTAACTTCTGTGAATTGGCTCCTTGGTGGAAGAGTGGTAAGGGTAGGCAATGGGGGTCAAGTGACTTGCCCAGGGTCACACAGCTGGAAAGTTTCTGAGGCTGGATCTGAACCTAGGACATCCTGTCTCTAGGCCTGACTCTCAATCCACTGAGCTACCCAGCTGCCCGCTCCCCCCATGATATTCTTAAATGGAGCTTAAACCAGATTAAAATGTAACTGGGAAGTGAAATAAAATAGATAAAATTACATTTTAATCTATGTCAATATGAAGCCCATATGTATCTAATATCCTTCAGTGGTTCCTATTTCTATTTGAGTTTGATACCACTGCCCTGAACCAATGAAGTAATATTTCAGAGTCCTGACCTCCCCCCAAAAGATGATTTAAAGATCAAATATCTATATTCTGAGTAGGAGTTTCAAGGGTCCTCTATCCTTACATTCCAATGGACTGATTCAGCTGAGAGATTCTTACCGAACCACTTGGCCTTGGTCATCATTTGAAACAATCAGCTCCACCATGCCAAGTTGGATTTCCCAACCTAGAATAGAGGCAACTACAATATCCTTGAATAGGCTGATGGAAGAGGAAAATGTAGGAAGAAGAAATGAGGGTAGGTGTTGACCAAAATAATTTATATTTTAGATTAACAGGGATGTGGATAGAGCATTAGGTTCTAATACAGGTTTCATTGCTGTCTTACTCTAAGACCCTTTACAAGTGACTCAAGATCTCATGCTCCTAATTTATAGAATGAAGGTGAGGGTAAATGCTAGATGCAGTGGTATATACATGCAATATCTAATAGTGAGGAAACTGAGGGTAGTGGATTGCTTGAGCTCAGAAGTTCTGAGATGCAGTTGGGCTACAGAAAATTAGATGTCCACACTGATTGGCACCAATATGGTGGTCCTCTTGAAGGGCAGTTGGGGGTAAACTAGTCTACATTAAAAATAGAGCAAGACAATACTACCTAATCTGTCTATGAGCAGTGAGTGAATGCTGCACTTCTAGCCTAGTAATGATGAGGAGATCCAATCTTTAAAAAAATTGGTGGGAGGAGTAAGACTTCCAAGAAACCTTTTAGTTCTTTCCTACTCTATCTACTGGAAAAAAGAAAGACAAAACCCTTTAACAAATAGTCAAGGATAGTCAAGTAAAACTAATTCCTATATTGGACATGTCCAAAAATATGTCTCCTGTTGGATTGTAAGTCTATCATCTCTTTGTCTCAAAGTGGATATCATGCTTCATCATTGGTATTTTGGAATCATGGTTGAACATTTCATTGTTCAGAGTTCATAAGTCTCAAAGTTAGCTGTTTTCTCCTTTAAGTAAAAGATTTCATGAAAGTCATTCAAATTTGCTTCCCCCCCCTTTCCTTTGTTCTGTGTTCAGGGACATCAGGTCCTTAGCTTGTTTTGCTATCTGAGCACTTTTGAGGGAAAGGTTGCTGATCTGCCTCTAGTGAGAAAGTATGAAATTAGCTTAATAATTATTTTTTACCTTAAGCTTTCATTGATTAGAGGAGCATACAGTTTTCTAAATAGCTATATAAAGTTATTTCACTGGTAGCTCCAAACCTTGTGAATAATTGAAACCATCTTTTATCATCTAGGGAGGCTACTGAGGTCAGCCACTGGAAAATTTTAACTTTAGTTAAAATTTATGTAACATCATCACCAGCAGGAAGCATCTGAGTTTGCTAGGTTCATTGTACGTGACATGCTCGGGATGGGGGGAAGGCAGAAGAGGTAGTTTACAAAGGACTATGAAACAAGCCCTTATCTTTATCCAAGAAAAAAGAAAACAAAAAATATTAAAAATGACAACAAAAATTAACAAATGCTAAAATTATTTTAGTAACTTATATCATGGACATATATGAATTATATTGAACTTGTGTATTAAACTAAACCTCTTACATATTTTCCCTTACAAGACCACTCATATCTTTCCCCATTACACACACACACACACACACACATACATATATATATATATATATATTCAGTTAATATTTTGAAACTTGAGACTATAGCTATGTCTATTATACTTCTAAAAAATTTCATTTTAAATTAAAAGCATTTATTTTTATTCTCTTCTATTTTCTCATTCTCACTGAAAAATAAAGAAAAACAAAGCCCTATTAAATAACCAGAGCCCAGCAAAATAAGTTCCTATATTGATCATGTCAAAAAACCATTTGTATCATTCTGTATCTTAAGTCTATCACCTTTCTTTCAAGAGTTGGATCTCATGCTTCATATTACATTGATGAGTCCTTAACTCTTTCAAAGCTCTTTTTTACATTGTTGTATTTATTTAAATTGTTCTTTGATTCTGCTTATTTCACCCTACAAACAAGAGGCTCATACAAGCCTCTCTAAAACTATCTCTTTTATAATTTTAATAGTCTATTACTTCCACATAACCTAATTTGATCAATTATTCCCTTAATTGATGGTTAGTCGTTCTCCAATTGATGGGTACCCTCTTAGTTTTTAGTTCTTTGCCAACCCTGGAAAAAACTGCTTTTATTCATAAGAGTACTTTTTTCTTTGTGTTTTTGAGTGGTATAAGGACTGGTAGTTGTATCACTCATTCAAATGAACAGTTTAGATTGTTGATCATAGCTCCATATTGCTTTCCTGAATGGCTGGACCACTTATTATATTTCAACTTGTTTTTCTGGGTCAAGTATTTCAGCCTGTTAACTTTTAAAAATATTAAATCTGTAATACCACATATTAGTATACCTCTCATCTGAATATTTTATATATGTACCTTCTATATATAAGATGTCCCAAACACCTTATTGCAGTTTTAAGCTACTAAAACAAAATGTTTGGGACACTCTATATTTGTCTAAGTGGTTGATAAGAGTATTATGCAGGTTTGTATGAGGGCAGAGTTTTTCCATATATCATTAAAGGCAAATGGACGCCAAAATTATATTTCACAAACTGACTATGCTAGATTTAAATCTCACTTTGAACATACCTGTTCAATCCTGAACAAATCACTTTACCTCTCAATGTGCAAAGACAATTCTCTAACACTATAAGGTGCAAAAAAATGATGCCAATCTACATTAGTAGAAAGAGTATTTTCACTCAGAGTTCCCTCTACTAATCAAATTACAGATTCATTCCTATTCAATCATATAAATTTAGGATTTATATTTTAAAGAGGTGAGATTAGTTTGGCATGACTTATCTTAGTGAACTCATTACAACTAGAATCGATCAATTATTTCTTTTCTAAATGGTCAACAAAGTGTATGACATAGCCTTCACAAGTATGTTCTAATTTCCAGAGGAAAATGTGCTCAGGCTCAGAAAGCACATCTGGCAGAGGAATCACTCATAATTTTTGGAGATCTACTTGGTAGAGTACTAAACAGTGTTCTTAGTCACTGCTATCTCAGGGATTTTCCTGGATTATCAATAAGAAATCTTGATCTTTTTGTCTGCTAACATTCACTAGGTCCTCTTTTGGGTAATGTGTTTGTGTGTATGTGTTGTAGGGGCAGCAAAGTAGGAAGTGAGTCAGGAGAAGAGACCCAGACTGATGCAGAGTATGGATGCTGACTTTCCTCACCTATTCCCCCATCAATTCCTCCTCATGGTGCTTAGCTATCAAAGGCTTTGCTCCTAAGATGCTAGATTTTCAAATCTTTAGCTTCTGAACAAGTTTCACCAACCAATCCAAACACATTTCCTGTGCAATAGTACTTTCAGAGACTTTTCCTATTTATTCCATTTCTTCTGTGTTGGCAGAATGCTTCAGTATGGTCCTATCATATCCATCTCTTATATCCTTTGGGTGGTCCATAATTTAATTCATTAGAGATGATCACCATTCGCATCTACTGACAAAATCCTATGCTTTTCTTATTGATAAAATTTTATAGTGATTATTGTCTTGATACTGAATCTTTCTTATATTTCTGGCATAATTCCTATTTGATCATAATAAACATTTTGATATAATCTACTTATTAGTATTAATAACATTGACTTCATATTTTCCTTTTTTCTGCTTTATTTCCATCAGGTTTGTGATCAAATATTTGCTTCATAGAGATAATTTTTGAAAGCAGTTTATTGTAGTCTATTTAATGAATGAATATTTTGAATACTCTTTGAATATAAAATTCATTTCCAAATCCATTTGGTAGTGAGGTCTCTTATGTGGCTTTTAATTAATAATCCATGTAATTAATGCTTCCAAGTTTGATTTATTTAGATTATTGAATCCTTCTTTTGTCACTTTGAATATTTTATGAAGTCGTAAATATTCATCCATTTCTTTTATATTCTTACTTTTGTTGTCTTTGAGAGTTTTCTATTTCTTTTGTATTTGATATGACTTTTCATTATTGGCTTGGTAATTTGACATCAAACTCCACTTTTTATGAATAAATTTTATGATTTAAAACTAAGCTTCATTAGTATTTAAATTCAGCTTTGTTTTATTTATCAGTTCAATTATTTTATTCTCTATTTTTTCCTTTATTCTTTCGTTTCCAATTTTCCAATTTGCTGTCAGTTTCTTAATTTGTTCACTTTCTAATTTTAAATTGCAAGCACTTTATTAATTTTATTTATTTTGTATAAAGGATGCATTTGTCATGCAAAATCAAGATGGTCAACATATCAGAAAGTTTTGCTTATTCTTTATTGCTCGTGGTTGTCCAATATTGGGGCACACATATATTGGAAACTATGCTATAAAAACAAAGGGAATCGATGAAACTTATTTTGAAAAATGTTCTAAGAATTAAGGGATATACATTTATTTCTGAGTACTACTTTGCATTTATTTGGCTAATTGTGATATCTGATATTTATATTATTATTTTAATGTCTATTGTTTTAAATATTTTATTAAATCCATGAATTACTCAATGAACATATAACTTCTTTGCAGACCTATATCTTTTGATCAGATTTTCATTGTCAATTACTTTTTTATTACATTATCATTCATAATCCAGTGTCTGTTTTGTTTATTCAAGACTTCCTTTTGCCCTATAATGTGATACCATTTTGTGATTATTCTATGTAAAAGTGAAAAACAATATATCATGATGTTGAAAAATAACATTTTCATGTAACAATATATTATTATGAACAATATATTTGTTGTATTGAAAAATGATATATTTACTACCTTTTTATTTAATTCTTTGTTGGTATCTGCCAAATCTGATTTTCTCAGCATTCTATTCATCTTTAACTTCTTGTTTTTAACTTTATTTCATTTATGAATTTCTGAAAATAAGATATTAAGCTTTCCCACTATCATTAAAATTTATTCCTAATTATTTTTGGAAATTATTTTCCAATTAATTTACCTTGCTATACTTAGATAATATGCCACTAACTTTTTAGAAGTTATATATTTTTATTGACTCATTGTCAATAATACTTTTACATGTGTGAAAATTTATTTTTCACATACTGTTTTATTTCTATCTGATTACTGGATCACAGGCTCCAAACAGTACACTGACCTTTACATTTCCCTTGTTTTTAGGAACCTCACTGAATGCATCCTCCCTAATAAAAACTGGTTAATACAAAGAGACAATAATTGTCTTCCTACCTATTTAACCTTACCTGTGTGGGTAGGAAGGAATGAGATTCTTAATGAACTGTCTCCTCACTAACTTCACCAATCAGAGATGTCTTTGGATGTCCTAGGGAGGGGGCTGAATAATGAGCTCCCAAACTAGATTCATAGATTCGTCTAAGGGACTTTTAGGGTCTTTGATGATGGGAGGGGGCATTGACCTATTAATCTATTGGTTATATGCTAGCCTAATCAATAAGTTGATAACCTTATTCAAAAATCAGTTTCTCAGATATTTTTGTCATAACATTTATAAGTAACTCTCTCCTTTATCTCACTTAGTGGTTTCTAATTTGAATTTAGTTTTGTTTGATATCATCACTTCTACTTTATATTTTCTTGATTTAAGTAAAGTTTTATAAATTTTATTTCATTTTGACTTCTTATATATATTTTCTATACTAGACGTGTCAAACTTGTATGCTATAGGTCACAGAACTCCCTATAGTGGTCCTGAACCAGAATAAAATGAAATTGGAAAATGTTTAACAAAATAAGTAAAAACTCAGTACAACATTAATAATGTTAATTTCTGTTTTTTAAGACAATATGTAGCATCCAGGGATTTGTATCTATTTGAGTTTGACACCACTGTTCTATTTATGTATTTTGACACTAGGATTTTCATTTTGACAACTTCTATGGCCATAGTCATTCTTTCATTCTTATTTTTAGAGCTTAATTCAACCAATTATATATATATATGTATATATGTACACACACACACACACATATATATATATACATATTAAGTAGAAATGATGTGTAAGGCACTATTCTAGGCAGTGAGATATAAAGACAAAAATGATAACCTCAGGGAACTTACATTCTACTAAAGAGGATACAGTATATGAGTAAAGAACTAATTACAAAAATAATTTAAGGAGGAGGGCACTAAGAACTGTGGGAACCATTGCTGCTCATCCTCTTTTGCTGAATTTTTCTTCACTAACTATGGGATGTCTGCCAAGGATTTGTCTTGGGCCCTCTTCTCTTTTTATGCCATTTCATTTGGTGATGTCATTAGCTCCCATGGATTGAATCACTATGATATTGGAGAGGATTCCAGTGTCTACTTGTGTGATCATAACTTCTCTCCCAATCTTCACTTTTATGTCACGAAATGCCTTACTCAAACTGGATATCCTATAGATATCTTAAACCCAACACACATTCCAAACAGTACTCATGATCTTTGTCTTCAAACCATTCTTTCTTCCCATATTCCCTATTACTCTGAAGAGCAACATTATCTTTCCAGTTGTTGAAGCTTGAAATTTCGTTATCCTTGATTCCTCACTTTCACTCATTTCATATATCCAATTTATTGCACTGTTGTTGTTGTTTATACCTTTATATCATATGTGTGTATCTATATAACATATATACACATCTATCTCTTTATATATGTATGCATGTATATAAATATATAAATACATGTCCTCTCTCTCTCTCTCTCTCTCTCTCTCTCTCTCTCTCTTTCTCTCTCTCTCTCTCTCTCTCTCTCTCTCTCTCTCTCTCTCTCTCTCTCTCTCTCTCTCTCTCTCTCTCTCTCTCCCTCATAGACTCATGCCTCGACTATTGCAGTAGACTTCTGGTTGGTCTTCCTGTCTTAAGTCTCTTCTTCTCTCCAGTCCATCCTGCACTAAGCTCTCAAAGTGATCTTCCTAAAGCATAGGTCTGACCATATTATCCCTTATTCAGATAACACTAGTAGTTACATATTGCCTCTCAGATAAAAAATAAAAATCCTCTGTGTGGCTTTTAAAACCTTTCATAACCTTCATTCCTACCTTCTAGTATTTCTAATAGTCTTCTTATACCTTAGTTCCCTCCAAGTATCCTGAAGTCCTGCCACACTGGGTTCTTGCCATTCCTCAGAGACAATATTTCATCTGAAGACACTATGCATTTTCATTGGCTGATCCCTATTTCTGCCTCTTGGCTTCCTCCAAAACTCAGCTAAAAATCCAACTTCTGCAAGGACCTTGCTTTCATTTTTTCAAAGAAACGCTTGCCATCTATCTTAGAATCAATACTCTGTGTTGATTCCAATGCAGAAGAGTGGTAAGGGCTAGACAATGAGGGTTAAGTGACTTGCGAAGGTCACACAGCTAGGAAGCATCAGGACCTCCCATCTCTAGAACTGACACTCAAACTACTGATCTATGTAGATGCCTTTCTTGATCCTTATCCATTGTTGGTGCCTTTTCTCTGAGATTTCCTCCAAATTACTCTATATATCTTAATGTGTACAAAGTTGTCTCCCCTGTTATACTATAAGCTCTTTAAGATCAGGGTATATCTTTTCCATTTCTTTGTATTCTCAGTACATAGAACAGTTGGCAACTAAAATGGAAACAATTGGCACAGAATTTACAACTAAAATGCTTTTTTGACAGGCTGATCAGATATTGCTTTACACAGGACCTAATGTCTGAAGTAAACCTTGAAAAAAGTTAAGATCTAGCAAGTGGAAGTGAGGAAGAAATGTATTATGGGCATGAGGATCAGGCTATACAGAACAAATTGGGAGATGAAATTTCAAGTTTGGAAATAGTTAATCTTAATAAAATACACGTATCTTCTAACATTCTCTGTTTAATTTTTATTATTTGATTAAAAAGCACTGTTTTCCTTATTTTATCAATACTAATGTTTCCTCATATTTAATACCCACCATCCCAATAAACAAATTTCCTCCATTTTATACTAATAACTATATATTTTTTGTGAAAACATGATCCATTCCCCTCTTAGCAATTTAGGAGCTTCTCTGTAGGATTGCCTATTCCTTCTTTCTCAAAAATCAATAGTGACCAAAGATAAGTCTTCTTCTATTCCCTTTCTGATTTTCTCCTTCAAGCCTAATTTTGTCATTTATTTAGTAACTAAGCAATATATTACCGTTATCTTTAAAGTCCTATGTAATTATGTTGAGAAAGTAACTAGTTAATTAAAATTATAAAACACCTACTGAGAGAAATGATTGACCTAAGAATGTTCTAAAGGTTTAGTGTTCTTGGAATTACCTTGAGATTAATAATCTCCATTCTAAGAATTGATCATTGTCAGCTTGAAATTTAATTTGAGATTTTATTTTTGAAAAACTGCTTAGCATTGTTGATAATGGTACAAATTTTAAGTTACGAATATCATCTGTTCGGGCAGCTGGGTAACTCAGTGGATTGAGAGTCAGGCCTAGAGACAGGACATCCTAGGTTCAAATCCAGCCTTGGACACTTCCTAGTTGTGTGACCCTCAGCAAGTCACTTGACCCCCATTGCCCACCCTTACCACTCTTCCATGTAGGAGCCAATACACAGAAATTAAGTGTTTAAAAAATCAAAACAAAACAAAACAAAAAACAAATATCATCTGTTCATGCAGGAATATCAACAGTTTAATCTTATTGAATCCCTTAATTTTCTCTCTTATTTACCTTTTCATGTGTCTCTTAAGTCTTGAATTTGGACATCAAATTTTTAGTCTTTTCATCAGAAATGCTTGGAAATCTTCTATTTTTATTAGATGAAGTTTTTTCTCCTCTGAGAGAATATACTTAGTTTTGCTGGTGATACTCAAATTTGCTTCTTGTAAACCAAATTCCTTTGCCTTTCATAATATCATATTCTAATTCTTCAGATAGTTTAATGTAGAAGCTGCTAAATTCTGTATAATCCTGACTATGGCTCCATGATATTTGAATCTTTTTGGCTGCTTGAAGTATTTTCTTCTTGACATGTGTAAGGATAGGTTCGCAAAAGACCAGTTTGGAATGTTTGGAAAAACAAGTGATTGACAAGAGCAGTGGTTGAGGCCAGGAGCAAAGCATTGTGGGAAGAAAAGAACCTTGGTGGAGGTCTTTGGTCTCTGATCTTGGAGGAGAGAGGAAGGACTCTTGCCTACTTCAGATCAAGCAGAGACTATCTGAAGGTTTCCATGGACATCTGAATACCCCAAAGACCTGTTACTATTCCTGCCTTTTCCTACTACCATTGTGGAAGAGTTCTAGGATTTATCAGTGGCTGAAGGGGCCATTGAACCCTGCCAGCCATTGAGCTAACAGTGAAGACTCTCTGTCCTGTCTTACTATAGAGACCCCTTATTATATTATTTAATCAGTAGCTTAGATTAGTTATAAGATATAGGGGAGGGAAGCAGAATTCCTGGTCTGGCCAATTGGCTTGACCAGTGAAAAAGGACCTTGATACTTTGGGTTAGATCAGGGACACCTCTTACTCCTATTCTCTCCAATCCTATTAATAATAAAAAAAATTACCATTTTGTGAGCAGTCAGAGAGTCATATTCCTGTGAATACAAGGAAGCAGAGGGAAGAAGAGAGTAAATGGAAAGGCTATCTATTCAGGCCTTGGCTTCACGAAGTCTGAGGCCACTTGCCATTCAGCCTTAACCTGACAGGGTTGGGATGTGAAGGGGGTTTCTTGGGGTCAAGCCAAACCTCAGGGACCTAACAATATCAACCCTAAGAGGAATCACGTATCAGTTTACTGACACTTGCCCATCTCTGTCAGTACACCCCTTTAGGAGAGAATATCCCTTTGTTCTCTCCAGTAAGGGTGAAGAGAGTTGCCCAGACAGGCTTCATCACATAAGCCTGTCTAAATCAGTTAACATCTCGAGACTCTCAAATAATCATCCTTACACGTGAGATGTCTTAAATTTGGATATAATATTCCTGGGAATTAATATTTGGGGACTTATTTCAGGAGATGATTGGTGGATTCTTTCCATTTCTATTTTACTGTTTTATTTAAGAATATCAGGGCTTGTAATTCTCTGATAATGTCTAGGCTTTTTTTTTTTATCATGACTCTTAGGTAATCCAATAATTTTTAGATTATTCTCTCCTTGATTTATTTTCTAGGCCAGTTATTTTTCAATGAGATATTTCATATTTTCTTCTATCTCTTCATTTTTTAAATTTTGTTTTGTTTTTTCTTGATATTTCATAAATATATTGGCTTCTATTTGCCCAATTATAATTTTTTTATTAGACATTTATTAATATTCATTTTTAATCTGTTTACATACTTTATGCCCCTACTTTCCCCTTCACCCCCCGCTCTCCCCCCACCCATGGCCAACACACATTTCCACTGGTTGTAACATGTGTCCTTGTTCAGGGTCTATTTCCCATTCATGTCCGCCTCAGCCCATGCATTCAAGCAATTGTTTATCTTATATGTTTCCTCTCCTGAAGTTCTTCCTCTGAATGTGGGTAGCATCTTTACCATAAATCCCTCAGAGCTGTCCTGTGTCATTGCAGTGCTGCTGGCACAGGAGCCCATTACATTTGATTTTACCATAGTATATCAGTCTCTGTGTACAATGTTCTTCTGGCTCTGCTCCTTTCGCTCTGCATCACTTCCTGGAGGTCTCTTCAATTTGCATGGAATTCCTCCAGTTTATTATTCCTTTTAGCACAATAGTATTCCATCACCTGCATATACCACAATTTGTTCAGCCATTCCCCAATTGAAGGACATCCCCTCATTTTCCAGTTTTTTGCCACTACAAAAAGCGCAGCTATAAATATTTTCGTACAAGTCTGTTTATCTATGATCTCTTTGGGGTACAAACCCAGCAATGGTATGGCTGGATCAAAGGGCAGGCATTCTTTTATAGCCCTTTGGGCATAGTTCCAAATTGCCAGCCAGAATGGCCGGATCATTTCACAACTCCACAGCAATGCATCAATGTCCCGATTTTGCCACATCCCCTCCAACATTCATTACTCTCCCCTTCTTTCATTTTAGCCAATCTGCTAGGTGTGAGGTGATACCTCAGAGTTGTTTTGATTTGCATTTCTCTAATTATTAGAGATTTAGAACACTTTCTCATGTGCTTTTTGATACTTTTGATTTCTTTATCTGAAAATTGCCTATTCATGTCTCTTGCCCATTTATCAATTGGGGAATGGCTTGATGTTTTATACAATTGCTTTAACTCCTTGTATATATGAGTGATTAGACCCCTGTCAGAGTTTTTCATTATAAAGATTTTTTCCCAACTTGTTGTTTCCCTTCTGATTTTGACTACATTGTTTTTGTTTGTACAAAAGCTTTTTAGCTTAATATAATCAAAACCATTTAATTTACATTTTGTAATTTTCTCTAACTCTTGCTTGGTTTTAAAACCTTTCTTTTCCCAGAGATCTGACAAGTATACTATTCTGTGTTCACTTAACTTATTTATAGTTTCCCTCTTTATATTCAAGTCATTCACCCATTCTGAATTTATCTTGGTGTAGGGTATGAGATGGTGATCTAAACCTAATTGCTCCCATATTGCTTTCCAAATTTCCCAACAGTTTTTGTCAAATAGTGGATTCATGTCCCAAAAGTTGGGCTCTTTGGGTTTATCATACACTGTCTTGCTGACATCATTAACCCCGAGTCTATTCCACTGATCCTCCCTTCTATCTCTTAGCCAGTACCATATTGATTTAATGACTGCTGCTTTATAGTATAGTTTAATATCTGGTACTGCTAGGCCCCCTTCCTTCACATTTTTTTCATTATTTCCTTTGATATTCTTGATCTTTTGTTATTCCAAATGAAATTTGTTATAGTTTTTCCTAATTCAGTAAAGAAGTTTTTTGGTAATTTGATAGGTATGGCACTGAATAGGTAAATTAATTTGGGTAGGATGTTCATTTTTATTATGTTAGCTCGTCCTACCCATGAACAGTTAATGGCTTTCCAATTGTTGAGGTCCAGTTTTATTTGTTTGGAAAGTGTTTTGTAGTTGTTTTCGTATAATAGCTGTGTTTGTTTTGTTAGATTGATTCCCAAGTATTTTATATTGCCTAGGGTGATTTTAAATGGTGTTTCTCTTTCTACCTCTTGCTATTCTAATGTGTTGGAAATGTATAGAAATGCTGATGATTTATGTGCATTTATTTAGTATCTTGCCACTTTGCTAAAGTTGTTGATTATTTCTACCAGCCTCTTAGTTGATTCTCTAGGATTTTTTAAGTGTACCATCATATCATCTGCAAAGAGTGAGAGCTTAGTCTCCTCATTGCCTATTTTGATACCTTCAATTTCTTTTTCTTCTCTAATTGCAACTGCTAGTGTTTCTAGTACTATGTTGAATAATAGAGGTGATAATGGGCATCCTTGTTTTACTCCTGATCTTATTGGGAAGGCTTCTAATTTATCCCCATTGCATATAATGCTTGTTGATGGTTTTAGGTATATATTGTTTATTATTTTTAGGAAGGGTCCTTCTATTCCTATACTTTTCAATGTTTTCAATAGGAATGGATGCTGTATTTTGTCAAAGGCTTTTTCAGCATCTACTGAGATGATCATGTGATTTTTGTTTGTTAGACTGTTGATATGGTCAATTATGTGGATGGTTTTCCTAATGTTGAACCATCCTTGCATTCCTGGTATAAATCCCACCTGATCATGGTGGATGACCTTCTTAATTACTTGCTGGAGTCTCTTTGCTAATATTCTATTTAAGATTTTTGCATCTATGTTCATTAGGGAGATTGGTCTATAGTTTTCTTTCTCTGTTTTTAGTCTACCTGGCTTTGGAATCAGTACCATATTTGTGTCATAAAAGGAATTTGGTAGGAGTCCTTCTTTGCTTATCATATCAAATAATTTGTATAGTATTGGGATTAGTTGCTCTTTGAATGTCTGATAGAATTCACTTGTGAATCCATCAGGTCCTGGTGATTTTTTCTTAGGGAGTTCTTTAATGGCTTGTTCAATTTCTATTTATGATATGGGATTATTTAGGTATTCTATTTCTTCTGCTGTTAATCTAGGCAATTTGTATTTTTGTAGATATTCATCCATATCTCCTAAATTGTTATATTTGTTGCCATATAATTGGGCGAAATAGTTCTTAATGATTGCCTTAATTTCCCCTTCATTATAGGTGAGGTCTCCCTTTTCATCTCTAATACTGTCAATTTGGTTTTCTTCTTTCCTTTTTCTTATTAGATTGACTAGTACTTTGTCTATTTTATCAGTTTTTTCAAAATACTAGCTTCTAGTCTTATTTATTAATTCAATAGTTCTTTTACTTTCGATTTTATTAATTTCTCCCTTAATTTTTAGTATTTCTAATTTAGTTTTCATCTTGGGGTTTTTTATTTGTTCGCTTTCTAATTTTTTGAGTTGCATGCCCAATTAATTGATCTCTGCCCTCCTTAATTTGTTAATATATGCACTCAAGGATATAAATTTCCCCCTGAGTACTGCCTTGGCTGCATCCCACAAAGTTTGGTAGGATGTCTCATCATTGTCATTCTCTTCAATGAAATTGTTGATTGTTTCTATGATTTCTTCTTTGACAATTTGGTTTTAGAGAATTATATTGTTTAATTTCCAATTGGTTTTTGACTTGCCTGTCCAGGTGTCATTACTGATTATTATTTTTATAGCATTATGATCTGAGAAGGTTACATTTATTATTTCTGCTCTTTTGCATTTGTTTGCCATGATTCTATGCCCTATTACATGGTCAATCTTTGTAAATGTACCATGTGCAGCTGAAAAGAAGGTGTATTCCTTTTTGTCCCTATTTATTTTTCTCCACATATCAATTAAATCTAATTTTTCTAGGACTTCATTCATCTCTCTTACCTCTTTCTTATTTATTTTTTGGTTTGATTTATCTAGATCTAAAAGAGGAATATTTAGATCTCCCACTATTATGGTTTTACTATCTATTTCCTTCTTGAGCTCTGCCAGTTTCTCCTTTATGAATTTGGATGCTATACCACTTGGTGCATATATATTGAGCAGTGTTATTCCCTCATTGTTTATACTGCCTTTAATCAGGATGTAATGACCGTCCCTGTCTTTTTTAATCATATCTATTTTTACTTTGGCTTTGTCAGAAATCATAATAGCCACTCCTGCCTTCTTTTTCTCATTTGATGCCCAAAATATTTTGCTCATACCTTTAACCTTGAACTTGTGTGTGTCTACCCGCCTCATATGTGTTTCTTGTAGACAACCTGTGGTAGGATTTTGGTTTCTGATCCACTCTGCTATTTGCTTCTGTTTTATGAGTGAGTTCATCCCGTTCACATTCAGAGTTACAATTGTTATTTGTGTATTCACTGACATTTTTGTATCCTCCCCTAGACCCACTCCTTCTTATTACACTATTTTCTTTTACACCAGTGGTTTGCTTTGAGCCGTTATCCCTTATCCCCTCCCTTGATTGATTTCCCTTTCTGCCCCCTCCTTTGTTGTTCCCCTCTTTTTGTTTTTTTTTAAAGACCAAATGAATTCCCTCCTCCTTCTTTTCCCCTCCCTTTTTTGGCCTCCCCACTCTCCTGCTCCCTTTGGTTTATCCCTTCTGACTTTCTCAGTAGGGTTAGATAGAGTTTTTTATCCGGATGGATAATAAAGCTACTCTTCCTTCTCTGGGTTGATTACACTGAGAGTAAGGTTTGATTATGTTCTCTTCCTCTCCTTCTTATGATATTATTCATCCCCTCCCCTTCCCATGCCCTCTTTGTGTGTAATAGAATATCTTATTTTTCTTATTTACTCGGATTTTTCTTGGTGTCCCCTACTATTCCCCCCCTCTTTCCTACCCCCCACGTCTTCTTAGACCATTCAGTATCCTGTCCTCTCCCTATGAATTATTCTTCTGGTTGCTATAATAGTGAATATTATAATAGTGTATAGAGTTCACTACAGAGAATTATACATAGCATTTCTCCACCTAGTAATACAGATAATTAGGTCTTATTTATGCCCTTAAAGAGTCAAGCTTAAAAGACTATGAGTTTTCTTTCTTTTCCCTCTGTTTCTTATTTACCTTTTCATCTTTCTCTTGATATTTGTGGTTGAGTGTCAAACTTTCCATTTAGTCCCAGTCTCTTTTGTGCAAAAACTTGGAATTCTTCAATTTTGTTGAATGCCCTGAAAGTATATGGTTAGTTTTGCTGGGTAGTTGATTCTTGGCTGAAGGCCCAGCTCTCTTGCCTTTCTGAATATTGTATTCCAAGCCTTGCGGTCTTTTAGCGTTGAGGCTGCCAGATCCTGTGTGATCCTTATTGGTGCTCCTTGATATTTGAATTGTCTCTTTCTGGCTTCTTGTAAGATTTTTTCTTTAACTCAAAAGCTCTTTAATTTCGCTATTATATTTCTGGGTGTTGACTTTTCTGGGTCCAGTGTAGAAGGTGTTCTATGGATCCTTTCAATGTCTATATTGCCCTCTTGTTGTAGAACTTCAGGGCAATTTTGCTGAATAATTTCTTTAAGTATGGAGTCCAAGTTTCTATTAATTTCTGCCTTTTCTGGAATACCAATGATTCTCAAGTTGTCTCTTCTAGACCGGTGTTCTTGGTCTGTCACTCTCTCATTGAGATATTTCATGTTTCCTTCTATTTTATCAGTCTTTTGACTTTGTTTTATTTGTTCTTGTTGTCTTGAGAGATCATTGGTTTCTAAATGTTCGATTCTAGCCATTAAGCACTGGTTTTCGGCTTTAATGTTTTGGTTTTCGGCTTTAATGTTTTGGTTTTCGGCTTTAATGTTTTGGTTTTCGGCTCTAATGTTTTGGTTTTCGGCTCTAATGTTTTGGATTTCGGCTATAATTTTTTGGTTTTCCTTTTCAATCTGGTCATTTTTGGTCTTCAGTTGTCTTGTCTCACTTTCCAATTGTGAAATTCTGC
>NC_058132.1:482282462-482332035 GCF_016433145.1 Gracilinanus agilis
TTTCATTTTTTTGGGGAGGTTTGGATTTTTGTTTTCCCTCCTCTGTTGTCTGGATTTTCTCTGTGTAGAAGTTGTTGAGTGTTCCAGAGTTTCTCTTGATAGTCTTTTTCTTCTTGACTTCCTTATTGCTGGCCATTGTTGGCCACGCCCCTTTTCAGCTTTGTCTTTGCACTCAGGGTCTGCCTGGGCCTTGCAAGCTCCAGGGGGCTCCTGTCTCCTTGTCCTTGGGGTCAGGCCTCCTGGTAGTTCCTGGTCTGCCCCTCTGCCCGAGGTTCCTTCAGCAGTCTTTGGGGCTGCTTCCACAGCCACACTCCCGCCTGCACTGGGTCCTCACTGGAGGTCCAAGCCTGGGCTGGAGATCGTTATTTAAGCCTAGGGCACTGCCTTTGCCTGTGCAGATGCTCTTAGGGTACTGCCTTCACCCCTGCAGAAGGTAGTGAAAGTCAGTGGGCTGGAGATCTTTATTCGCACCTGAGGCAATGCCTTCAGTGCTAGGAAAAGGCCATGTTTTAGGGGCCTTTGTCCTGGCCGGAGGTGGTGCCTTCACCCATGTGGATGCTTGGGGAAAGTCCGTGCGCACCCCTCCAGCCACCTGGGGTCCCTCGTCTTGCAGCACACAGGTACAAGCCCTGGGGCTACCAGTGATTATCTGGTTGCCCCAGTCCTGTTTTCCCACTTGTGCGTTGGCGTTGTGTGAGGTGTGCAGTGTGGGGGGTGGGGGAGGGGCTTCTTCTCGCGTTTTAGTGAGAGCTGTTTCACCCCTTTATAGTGTGGAAATGCCCTGATTCTGTGTACCTTCAATGCTGCGCCCTGTTGTGGGGTTCCTTCGTTCCTCTGGACTCGTTTTTATTTCCCCTTGAGGAGTCCTGTATGCTTCGGTCAGGAGAGATGGAGCAGCTGCTCCTTACTCTGCCGCCATCTTAACCGGAAGTCCCAATTATAATTTTTAAGAAATAGCTTTCTTCCATGAACTTTTGAACCTCCTTTCCCATTTGGTCAATTCTAATTTTTAAGAAATTTTTTTCTTCATTGGACTTTATGCCTCTTTTTCCATTTGGTACATTCTGCTTTTTAAGCTGTTATTTTCTGTTTACATTACTTTAATTTCTCTTACCCATTTTTCTTCTAACTCTCTAATTTTATTTTTTAATTATTTTTTGAGCTCTTCCAAAGACTGAGACCAATTCCCATTTTTCTTTGAAGTTTGGCATGTGGCTGCTTTGATCTCACTGTCCCCTTTCTGAGTCTTTGCCTTGCTCTTCTTTGTGTCCATAATAATTTTCTATAATTAGGCATTTTTTAGTTATTTGCTCTTTTCCCTAGCCTTTGGAAAAAAGAAAAATCATAACTTTATCTTAAAGATAGACTCTGTTCTTAGAATAATGAATTCACACTCATAAGCTTCAGTTTTTCCTTGCTGCCATCCTCAACTCTAGTTCTGGGTTTCTATAAATTTTCAGTTTTTCCAAGGTGGTACGATGGCCTGTGGGCTAGGAGTTCTGAAAGCTGCCTCCCACTGCTGATTCAGTCTCTTCTAGGGACTACTGACAGCTTGCCTGGGTCAGAGCACTGTGAGCTACCTTTTTCTGAGACTCAGGTCCTCAGTCTGTGATCACACAGACCATGTGCACTGTAGGTTGTTTTGACCTAAGGCTTGGGACATTAATGAAGGGTTAGTCAGGGCTCTGGGTCTTGCCCTAGGCTAACACCAGCCAGATCCTTTCACTAGGGCTCAGGACATCACTCCATATTTGTGCTGGGGCTTGAAACTTCAAGGAGAGGGTGTGGGGGTATTCTGTTGTTGGCTTAGGCAGGGTCTTGGGGTTTCGAATTTGACTTGTGCCTACATTCAGAGCCTAGTGCAGTAGGTGGGGGTAGGTAGCTTGCACTCCTCTGTGTGTAGTTTTATTTCTGGTTCCTGACCCTCTCTGCCTACCTTCCAAATTGTTTTCTGCAGGAGAGTTATTTCACTTCATCTTCTTGATTGTTCTGTCATTCCAGTATTTGCTTTGAGATGCTATTTTAAGGTTATATTGAATGAATTCTCAGAGTGGTTCTGGATTTCTGTCCTTCTATTTTGTGATCTTGGCTCCTCCTTCTGCTTTACTTTGTTGGGAAATTTATCTGGAGATAAAATTCTATATATATCAATTTTTTGTATATCACATTTAAATTTCTTGTTTTAGTGGAAAAAATCCTATGAAATTTGAATTTTTGGGAGAATTTTCATGCTTATAAAATATAATTTTAATGTTGAAGATTGTGACATGTGTATATGTGTGTATATACATATGCATATTGTTGTGAGGAAGATTAGATTAGTTAGTTAATTAAGTATTAAGGATGTATCTAGCAGGAAGGAGCTGGAGCTGGGAATTCTGGGATAGAATATAGGAGGAGGAAGTGTGTGTGTGTGCCCTGAGAGAGGACTCCATTAGTAGTGGGCAAAAACTGTTGCCAGCCTGGGAGATCTCAGAGCAAAGGACACCCTGCTTTGAGTGGTGGCATGTAGCAAAGAGAGAAGATCAACAGTCCTGTGCCAAGGAAGAGGAGAAAGTTTGAGATCTGGTGGACAGCATTTCAAGCAAACCCTCCCTACTTGGTACCTGAGACCACCTTGGCTCTTGGCATCCAGAGATCATCAGTGGATTGCAGTGAGAAAACCAAAGCCACAAAACCCTTAGCTGTACTGAAGCCTGGCAGGTTCCAGGTCTGAGGCAGTCACCCAGCTCCACTGCTCCTTGGGCCCTGTCAGTTTAGATTACTAAGTTAGTGTAGAAATAAGTCTTCCATTTCCCTGTGTCATTAGATTTAAGGTTTTAGATTAGATATCCCTGTCCCACCTTTTAGTTGTTCATAATTAAACCCAGTTATATCCTGTTACATTGTCTGTTGGATTCAAAGCCTCTGGCCCAGGGTGACAGTTGGCTAACTGTCCTTTGTCAGTTAGGAGCAGCTTGGCTGTTCAGGTCTTCATGTCCAGGTCTAATCTCTCATAAATCCCAGTGTTTGTACCCACAAATCACCTAGTTTTTATTATAATATCCCTTGTGTCCCCATTATCTTTACTCATATTTCTACAGTATATATTTGTTGTTGTTGAGTTGTTTTAATTGTATATAATTTTTTGTGACCTACTTGGGGTTTTCTGAACAAAGTTACTAGAGTGGTTTGCCATTTCCTTCTTCAACTCATTTTACAGTTGAGGAAACTGAGGTAAATAGAGTTAAGTAACTTGTCCAGGCCACATAGCTAGTAAGAGTATGAGGCCAGATTTGAACTCAGGTTTCCCTGATTCTAGGCCCAGCACTCTATTTATTATGCAACCTAGTTGTTGAATTTCAGCTTCACTTAAGTTGATATTTGATATTTTATGAACCTATTTATGAATTATTTTTCATTTTTAATATTTCTGTGAACATTTTCCTGAGGGAGTAGTTATGTTATTTTTTCTTTACTATATTTTGGAAATCGGTGTTTAATTTCTGATTTGTCTTATAGATCTGTCACTATTTTTCTCATAGCTTCAAAATATAAAAATTTTTCCCATATAGTGACCTCTAATTTTTTTCTGGTTTTACTTTTCTTTGATCATTTTTATAGGAAAAGAGTTTTTTAATGAGTACCTTTATATATATGTACATATATACATATGCACAAATATAAACACACAGATATATAGATATACATGCTGAAACTTTAAAATGGGGAGTTTAAAGTACTCATGAGGAAAAATATAAATGTTTATATATATTTACTATTTTAAAAACATTTTCACCCATGGGAATTTCTAAACTCTATCTTTTTATATTCATCATGTCTTGAATATTTCTTACCTGCATTATATTTATTTTTTTATGGATTAATATTGTACAGTATTGAATTTATCTAAATAAAATTGTTTTGATTCTTTAGGGTTTTCTAAGTACATTCTCATGTTATTTGCAAATATAATTTTCTATCACTTTTATAATGATTATTCTTTTAATGTCTTTTTCTAGTATTAGTTAATTGACCCTATAGTTCACATTGCAAATTCTGTATCAAATGATGATGGTGACAGTAAAAATTATTGTTTCACTTATTTTTAGTGTTTAGACATTTTTAGTGTTTTTTTTCATTCCAAGCAACACTACTTCTTGGTATTAGAGAAACTTGGGATTATATTACAGAAATTTTTATTACTCTTTTTTAAAATTTAAAAATATAGATGAAAGTTTTATTAAGAAATACCTTTGTTTTGATCATGTGTTTTCTTCCTCCTCTCTGCCAGATGATCTTAGTGGCCATATTTTCAGAAACTGGATTTTTTGACTACTGTGCAGTAAAGGTAAGTTTATTGTAGAATTTGGAAATCATATATATTCATGTAGCTAAATTTATCAAAAGCAATTTCTCTTTGTAAACAAATCAATAAGAAAAATTGCTCATTTTCAAATTTTCTCTTTGAGAATAGTGAACAATCACCATGTGAAAGAGTTTAATCATCCTTATAACCATTTTTATGCTCACTAAATAACCCGAGAAATGGATAAGGGAATGAATACTTCGGTTAGATGTTTTGTGTAATTTTATTTCAGTAGACAGGCTGAGATTGCTATAGCTATAAATTTTTTTTTACTTTTTTTGTGATATAAAGTATTAGAAGCCATCCATTTTAATAACTATACTATTTAGCAGAGTAATTTTCATGATAGCTTTCTACACTGTGTGCATTCTTCAGGTTCATTTCCAGTGGTATAAGTGTGGGTGAAGCCACAGAAAATCTCAGATCCATTCTCACTGTGCTTACAAATGATTAAGCAAGGATAGCAGGTTTTTTCTTAGGTAAATTATTATAATTTTTATATTTCAAGTTGACCTTTTTCTTTCCCACAAAAAGCTATGAATTCTAATAGTAACATTAATTGAAACATTAAGTCTGTAAGATCAGGAAGCAAGAAGCATGATTGATTTATTTATTGCAGAAATATTTATTGATCACCTACTAAATACAAACAAATAGCAAGCTTGTTCTTTTTCTACTCTTCTGTTGAATGGTAGCGTGAAAAAGGCTGCACTGGCCATGTTGTCGTAGAGCTTGATATTAATTTGGCTCTGGTTTAGGAAGGTACTCTCTTTCAAAGAATGAACTGGATCTGATGAATATCTTTAAAAATAAATAAATTTATTAGGTTGAATGGCTAGGAGGCAGGTGTAGAACCAAACTGCCTCCCTGAACAGAAGAAATCTGGGATTTTTATATCCTAAAGCAGTAATTCCCAAAGTGAGCGCCACTGTCCCCGGTGGGTGCTGCAGCGATCCAGGGGGGGCGGTGATGGCCACAGGTGCATTTATCTTTCCTATTAATTTCTATTAAAATTAAAAAAAATTAATTTCTGGGGGCACTAAGTAATTTTTTTTGTGGAAAGGGGGTGGTATGCCAAAAAAGTTTGGGAACCACTGTCCTAAAGGAATAAGGTCTATTTGACTTAGAAAGAAGGGTGAGGAGAGAGACAAACAAGGGGGGCATTGTGAGGTGCCTTAGAGTCTGGGGGGCAGAAGCACAGGTATATGTTGTTTATGACATCTCCATCATAAGGGTAAGTGAGTTGTCTATCTTGAGGAACCTTTGGTTGCACTAAGGCTGGCTTTCTTTTGCCAGCACTGCAGGGGTACAAGATTTGGAAATTCTTCATGTAATTTTTGACCTGGCATTCCTCTAGGGATTTGGGGTGTCAAAGGGACCCAGTGCTACCATCTCATATACAAAGCAGAGTATTTGGAAACTGAGGAAATCATGGACATAATGGAACATCTAAGTCCCTCTAAAATTCTGATTTGCTCTAATCAGAATCTGATTACACTGTCTTTTGGGACATATGGCCATTGGTGAGGGACATAGGTTGCATTCCCCAAGTTTTTAAGTTGGCTTATTTGTGAAGTCAAAGGCTGAATTAGGCTGGCACAGGTTAGATTTAATATTGATTGGAAAACAGGGTTTAAGAACTATGCTTCTGACTATTTAGAAGTGAATCTAACATGTGAATGTATAATAATTGACTCCCACATGTATATGTCTAAATATGTAACTTGCCTGATCAAAATCTCTGTACATTTTTGAGACTTAAGGTTTATAAATTTAGACCTGGAAGGAACCATGATTCCATATTGCCTATAAAATAAAATCGCATTATATAAACCTCTCAGCTTGGCATATTTAGACCTTTCTTAATCTGTTTCAAACCAATTTTTTTCAGTCATACTGTGGTTATATTGTACTGTACATTCTTTTACCTACTTTATTTTCCAGCTAAATGGAACTCTATTCTTTTATCTCATCTTGTCATCTCTGGTTCTCTCTCTATTAAAATCTTCCTCTTCCTTTAAAGGCTATCTCAAGTACAACCTTACCTCAGAAACTATTCTTAATCATCCTATATGAAACCACTTTAGTTATTCTTATAGAATCTTGTCTGGACCTCTCCTTTGTTGTTATCAAATTTTACCTGGTATCAAACTTATCTGCATATGACTAATTCCCCAATTAATTCAAGTAAAGCCAACTAGTAGTTTTTAAGAACATACTGTAGGCCAGGCACTATGCTATATGCTAGGAATAGAAAGAAAGGACAAGAAAACTTCTCATTGTTCTCAAGGAGTTCATAATCTAAGGGGGAGAGAACATGATTGTTAGTTCATTGACTGTAGTAGATGCTATGCTATTTTAATTTGTAAAAATTCCTACTATCTATCTTAATTTTAATTCTAAGAAAGAAGAGCAACAAGGACTAGGCAATCAGCATTAAGTGACTTGCCCAGGGTCATACAGATAGGAAATATCTGAAGTCATATTTGATCTCAGGCCCTCCTAACTCCAGGTTTTTCTTTTGGTATTTGTGTTCATTAGGCATACTGGCTGTCTCGAGGCAGAGTGTGGGCCATGATTATTATTCTGTGTCTGTTTGCTGCATTCCTTTCAGCATTTTTAGATAATGTTACCACGATGTTGCTCTTTACCCCTGTTACTATAAGGTAAGTTACGTGACTATTTATTTTTCAGAAAGTCAACTTTGTGAGTGATGAGGCTTAAATTTTTTGATCTTGGTGCAGATTGAAAAAGAAAATGACTTCAAAATTCCAAATTCTAAATAATTGAATATAAACACAAAATTATCATGTCCATCTTGTTTCTCTCCTGTTGGTGGAATAGAAGTTCCTTGGGGGGGCAGGTACTATTTCATTTTTTTCTTTGCATTCCCAGTATTATGTATGATTTTGATGCAAACAAGGCTTGCTTGATGATTTCTTGATCACTACATTGTTATATACCAGACACAATAATCTGTTGATACTTTGGAACTATGATATCTCTAAGTGGATAATCTCTACTGGTGAAGATTTTATGTCCTCTCAAAAATTTGTCATGTTAACTCAACCCAAACAATATTTCTATGTTAATGGGTTTAATTGAGTGATGAAGAAGTAGTTAAATTATTTTCGGTGTTCACTGATCATCAGAGGTGAAATTGAAAAAAGAGAAAGGAGACATGGCTAGCCAAGGGAGTTCAGGGGAGATTTCTGGATTTGGAAACTTCATTTTTTTCAAGTAAAGGAAGAAATTCTGGGGGATAGCTTGACTGTGAAGAGTTAATTATATGGAGGCAAGCCAAGATGAGATACACCCAGGGCTGGAATGTGACACTAAGCTTGCAGAGAATACCTGGAGAAATTATAAAAAAAAAAGTAAAACTTTTTGTCTCCTTTGCTTGTGCTTCTCAAAATTCTGGCTCCCAAGCATTTGATAAGAGTGATCCTTTGCCTTGGTAAGAAGCAGGACATTACCTGATGACACACAGTCATCCATGAAGTCAGTTTTAACTATTTTCTATAATTCTTTCCTTTTTTCTCTGTTTCAAACTCTTTGTGCTAATACTTTGGTTCTTCCCCACCCCCATCCCCAGAAGTGCTTTCCCTGCCTCTTTTAAATCCTCTCTTAAAAAGGTAGCTTTAAAGCTCTCATTTCTTGGCCTTCTAAAGGTCTTCATCTGAATTTCTTTAATTCCATTTGACTACCAGAAACTGCCTAATGTGGTGGCAAGAGCCTTGGGATTGGACTTAGATGATCTGTATTCAAGTCCCAGATTTGATATTTACTAGCTTTGCATGTATACACAACTCTTTTAACCTCTGTGAGCCCCACTTTCCTCATCTGTAAAGTAAGGATTCTAATATTTGCATGAATAATAGTAGTAGTTAGTATATAGGCAGAACTTTAAGGTTTACAAAACCTTTTATATGTTATTTTATATGATCCTCAAAACAACCCTGTGAGATAGATGCTCCTATTATTTTCCTTTAATAGATGAGTAAACTGAGGCTCAGAAAGATATAATGACTTGTCCATAGTTACATAATGAGTACATATTGATGCAGGATTTGAATTCAGGTTTCCTGCCATTAAGTCCAGCACAATTTCCCCCAAGTCACTTATTTGCTTCATATTATCTCTTGTGTTTGGAAGGGCAGCTAGGTAGCATAGAGGGCAGCGCATAAGACCTGAAATCCAGAAGATCTAAATTCAAGGCTAGCTGAACAAGTCACATAATTCTGTTTGCCTCACTGTCTTCATCTGTAAAATGAATTAGAAAAAGAAATAGCGAACTAATCCATTATCTTTGCCAAGAAAACCCCCAAATGGGGTCATGGAGAATATGAAAAGACTGAACAACAACAATATCTCATGAAGTTGTAAAGGAAATGTCTCATGTAGATGTGAGCTATTATTAATGTTCCTGTTATCATTAATAACACTTTACAGAATGCCTATCTTTGTTTATACTGTCAGTTGCACATATTCTCAGCGTAAGAAGAGCTATGCTGTTCTCCATCTTCATGTTCCAGTATAGCATATTGCCTTCCATATTTTTTTTTATCCTGGGACTCCATTCTAGGAGCATAGGGCCACATGCAGTAGGCAATGGGACACACAGTCGCTCAGGGTCACCCAGCTGGGAAGTGTCTGAGCCCGGACTTGAACCTAGGACCTCCAGTCTCTAGGCCTGGCTCTCAATCCACTGAGCTAGCCCAGCTGCCCCTACTTTAGGTTGCAGTTTCTTTAGCAGATGTAGTTTTTACAGGGTGGGGTTGCTAGCCCCACGCCCAACCCTCCTCCTTTTTCATCCGGGCTAGGGACCGTCCTTGGCCCAGGAGTGGTAAGGGTGGGCAGTAGGGGTCAAGTGACTTGCCCAAGGTTACACAGCTGGAAGTGTCCGAGGCCGGACTTGAACCTAGGACCTCCAGTCTCTAGGCCTGGCTCTCAATCCACTGAGCTACCCAGCTGCCCCGCCTTCCATATAGCAGATGCTTAATAAATATATGTTGAATGTATTATTGAATAATTCTTGAATGATGGAGGAAGCCTAGGATCAAGAAGGTAGAAAGGAAAGTATTTAGGACTAGGAATCTAGATATCTGGATTCAGTTTTACCTTTGTCAGTAGATTATCTTAGTGACTTTGACCTACTTAAAGTATGATAGAAGACTTTATAGAATTTTCTGAGGATCAGAGGTTTTGGAAGACCTTCCCGGGATAATAGAGAATGCTGCGGATAGCCTGCTTGCAGAGTTTCAATAGAATTCATATTTTTGGAGGTTCTAGTGCCCATGAGGAAGAGCCTATGCCCAAGTTTTGAGGTGTCAGGCCCAGAAAATAGACAGAATATAGTAAGATGAGAATATGTGGCTCAGAGAGAGCAAGAGAGAATAATATTAGAAGTAGTCAGAATTTGAGATTAAGCCTAACAGGCTATTGTAAGAACTGGTTAGAATGAAGTTCCATCAACAACTTTATGCCCCCTGCTTTTCCTAGTGCATAGTGCTGGGAAAACACCCAGCATTTACCTAGGATTTAAATTTCATCTCCTTTTTGCTCAACCCCCTTCATACTGGCAGCAAATATGGTCTGAGGAAGGAAGAAAAAATGGTGATTTTAGTTTTGAGTTCTCTTGCAGCTCTCTTTATCTTGTTTGAATGTTTATTTGTATTTCTGTGTTACTTGATACTATTAAATTACATGCCCATTCGTTATCAAGGAGTTTTTTCTAAACTTTAGAATTCTTGGATAGAGTGAGAGAAGAGACACTAATCCATGTGAAAAACATTTACCTGATTTTATTCAATTGCAGGGATGAGCCAGTAAATGTTTCTGCAATTTTGGTAATTTATTGAGAATATTTCAGAGCATAAATAGTCTTTGAAGAGAGAAATAGTGACAGACAGACAGACAAACTGAGAGAGAAAGACAGAGAAAGAGACAGACATAGAGAGACAATGAAACAGACAGACTGAGAGAGATAGAGACAGAGAAAGACAGACAGACACAGAGAGAGAGACAGACAGAGCAGACAGACAAAGACAGAGAGAGAGAGAAAGACAGAGAGACAGATAGACAGCAACAGAGATAGAGGGAGATGGAGACATACACAGACATACAGAGAGAGAGAGAAAGACAGAGACAGAGAGACAGAGAGACAGAGAGAGAGAAGAGAGACAATAATTTAGAGGTAATATGATATTAGATAGAGGTGATTATCTCCAAGTGGACCTACTGTCTTATAATGATACATGTTTGACCATGAAGTGGAGCTGCTTCCTCTAGTCTAGCTTAATACTGTGGAAATCTCACACTCACCAGAGCAGCAGATAACTACTAAGCACTAGAGGGAGCTCCAGGGGAATGTTCAGTACACTAAATTTCACAAAGAGCTGGGGTTCTTCCATTCTCCAATTCAATGCTGCATGGCAGTTTCTCATCACATTAGGTGAAGAGCATAAAAGAAAATATAGATTCATCTCATTAAAATAGGTGGGAAACTCCACCCTTCTCTCTGTGTCTACAATATTTCATTGAACTTTAGATGAACAAAGCATCATCGAACCACTATGACAAAAGTATATAAATATATATATAAAGTATGCTACTTTATGCAGTTTTTATTCTTAGGCATTAACATGCACAAAAGCAGTAAGAAGTCAATGTATAATAAATAGAACAACAATTGCATGGTTGTATGGGTCAACCTGGCATTGACCCATCACTGGTGTATAGTTATGTTCCAAATTCGAAGATTAAGGGAAAAAAAACCCCAGTTTTAGTACCTTTTAATCCAAGGTCTCCCATCTATCCGACATGAGTAGGCATGATAGAAGAAACAGAAAGGAAATATATAGGATGGCAAGGTAGAGAAGGGTTTTAATCTGCATGGTTGGAGGAAATATGTGATGAGATCATACACTAGCCAGAGTATTGTAATTTACATGTAAAGAAGCAAAAGTTATCAGTATGTCTTTAAAAACTGAGGTCTTAATACAGGAATATGATATAGAGACATTTCTTTTTAAATAAAATGTTGAGAGGAACATTGAATTTTGCTAGATATTATTCAGCTTTTCTAAGCCATAGATAGTTTTATAGTCATAATTAGTCAAATTATTACTTTTATGATTAATATTAGAAAAATGGGTTTCATACATGTATATTTGAATTTCTACCATGCTGGGTTTTTCCCTTTCTTTAGTTGTTAGGCTTCTTGTCCCTTGTCTATAATCTTACAAATGTAATTGCATGCTGTCATTACTGTGAAGATGAAATAGACCAAAAAATTCTTCTACTTTCCTGATAATAAAGATTAATAGCTAGATTTAGTTCCCTATCACTTTGGGAGCATAAAACACTCTATGACTTTCCAGAGCAAAGTATTTGTTATGGTAAAAATACTTAAATTTCCCCCCAACCTGTGAGAGATGAATATATGAAACAATAGACTGAATCAGACCAATGATGCATCTGGGTTACTGTTCCGTTTCTGACAATTATATTAAGGGATGCTGGTACCATCAACCTTAAAAGTTGAGGATACACACAAAAACTTCCCCACCTTCAATAACTGCACCATGGAGTTTCTATGAATAGTACATTTGTTTCATGAGTTTGTATGGCTTTCACCTTTTACACATATCCCACCTCTGGAAGTAAGAGATTTCATCAATTTTTTTTACCTCTAATATAAAGTAGCATTTTGTTTGGCTTGTCTAAGAACTCTATACTCCAAGGCGGAGGGATACTTATTCTCTCATTCTGATATTAAAGAATCAGTAAATAAATCTTTGTTTTCTCTATTTAAACTAAGAACAATTTTATGAACCATAAACCTTTGGTTGTACAATCTTGATATTTTTAGCTTATCCTCATATCAGATGTGTAGCTGTCATGAATTATATCCTATTTCTGCCTGGAGCTTTGCACAAAATTTCTCTAAAGCTTTTTAAACATCTGACAGGTTTTAAAAAAACTTTTCCACTGATTGTGGTTTTTTTAAAATTTCAGTAGGTCTTCATTTTTTTATAAAGAAAATATCTTTTATAAGTAATGCATGATCATTGGAAGTCTAAGTAGTCATTTCTATCTGATTGCTAGTTTTTTGTGTGACTTCTTCCAAGGATAATGGTGTCCATTCCTTCCTAGGGATAGAGGACTAGGATATAGTTGTTCCAATTCCTACTTATGCTGGTGATTTGTTAAACTGGAATTAGGGTTAGGAATGAATTATAACAGGGTGAGGAAACAAAAATAGAATAAACCCTTTCCTTCTGGGGACTGATCATGCTATTCCTAGAAACCATCCTTGGTTTCCTGCCAAGGATCTTGATATCCCTAAAGACAAATCAAATAATACACTGGAGATAGAAGGGAGACTACAAGACCTCTCCAGGACTCTTTGAAATTTGTTCATCATTCAGTCATTTCAGTGATATCTATCTGACTCTTAATAATTCCATTTGGGATTTTCTTGGCAAAGATACTGGTGTGGTTTGTCATTTCCTTCTCTAGCTCATTTTACAAATGAGAAAATTGAGGCAAACAGGGTGAAGTGACTTCCCCAAGGTCACACAAGAAGTAAGTGTCTGGGACTGAATTCAAATATAGGTCTTGACTTCAGGCTTTGCAGGCTGCCTAGATAATTAAGCCTTAGCTTTTCCAGATATTTGATAATAAAGATTAAGAGCTGAATCAGTTCCCTATCACTCTGAGGGCATAAAAGATTCTATGATTTCCCAGAGCACAGTATTTGGTAGTTGTAAACACATTTAAATTTCCTCTCCAGCTGTGAAAAAGGAGCATGTGAAACACTAGACTGAGTCAGAAATGGCCCTTATGCTCCATATCCATAAGAAAAAAGAATAGGTTGGAATGTATTTTAGGAGCTGTCCAGATTCAAAGTAATACAGAGATAACAAAGCAACATAAAAAATAATCTAGGACCCATAGAGGACTTATTGGTGCTAGGACTGCTCCTGAAGCTACTGCTGCTTTTGCTGCTGCTGCAATTTGCCCGGGGGGATACCAAGTCCTCCATATTTTAAGAAGTCAATCTTACTATAAGCTATTTGCTCTATGGATAAAAGTCCTGGTTGTGTCACCAAATGCAAAAACATAATTCCTGCATGTCTGTGAAAGCACCCCTCCTTGTAATCTCCCACCACCCTTTGAGGCAGGAAAATAGGTTTATTCACATTTGTACAGAAAAGGATTCTGAATCATAGGTAAATTTGATGCATGGAACTGTGATATGAGATCTGTGGCTGCTAGTTGTTGCCTATCTGTATTAATATTTTTCCTTCTTTGAGTTGTATGGGCATGGGTGTGTTTCATGCCCTAAGTAAGCAGTTTGTTTTTATTATTTGGGGTTGTAGACAATTCTCAGAATTTGAAGGGCAATTTAATCAAAGGATAAACAAGTGGTTTAATTTCCCTTCTCTTCACCAGATTATGTGAAGTGCTCAATCTTGATCCCAGGCATGTCCTGATAGCAGAAGTGATTTTTACAAATATTGGAGGCGCTGCCACAGCTGTTGGGGATCCACCAAACGTGATTATTGTTTCCAATCAAGAGCTGAGAAAGACGGTATGTACCAAGATAATTGGATTTCCACAAACAAATGCAGATATTAGCTTACTCATCAACTTATACTTCTTACCCTTAGGGGTGTCTTTGCCAGGCTTAGTTCCTCCTTGGCATTTTCTTTTGGTTGCTATTGGACAACTTAAGAATAAAACAGTGATTGGCTGACATTTGCGTTAGGGGTTAACTAGTGTTACATTGTCTTATTCTAGTAAATGAAAGCATACAATTTTCACTTGTTTATTTGGGTTTTGTTTTGGTGTTTTTATTTTATAAGATTATTAACTTACAAAACTGAACAATATGGAAATATTGTTTTGCAGGATAATACATGTATAACCTACACTGAATTGATTGCCAGCTCCAGGGGTGGAAGAAAGAAGGGTGGGAAACAATTTGGATCATATAACTTAGGAAAACTTATGTGGAAATTTGTTATTACATGTAATTGGTAAAAACAAATTGTCATTCTCATACTGGTTTAATTTATGACACACAAAATCTTAGAAGAACAGAGGAGAGAAAGAAAAAAGGAAGGGAAAAAAGGATGAAAAGAGGAAATAAGGAAGAAAAAAAGAAATAAAGATGGGTTGGGTAAGTTTATGTATGTAGATACCCAGAAATGTTGGGTTCTACTTCATTTAGTGGTAGATAAGGTTACATGATTCTTAACCTCTCAGTCTAACTCCAGTATGGCTTTCCCAACTTTATTTCCAATCTTTGCTCTTTTCTTTCCCCCCACCTCTTTATTTTTATGACCATATAACAGATAATATTCTGACACAAGATGAATTAGAATACTATGGCTTATCTTTAAAAAGCTTCCCCAAGCTAGTACCTAATTGGTATTAATGTGCAATCCCAGGCACATTGCCTTTTTTTGGAGGACAACAAAATTAATTCTACACAATTTTAAAGCTGCCTATGGAGTCTTGAATTTGAATGCATAAAATTGAAATTGGAATAATGAAACTGACCTGAAAAGTGCACTTGTGTGATGTATCATGAGGGGAGAGGGGGAAAGCCATACTATTTATATTCTTTATATTAAACCATTCCCGAATTCCATAATAGTTTTTCAGATCATTTAACAAACTGCTGTAGAAACTTCCTAGATTTAAAATCTAGTGGTAATGGGGCAAAGGCAAAGCATTTGGATGTGTGGCCTTGGAATTCATTTCTTTCTTGTGACCCCTATGATGAGGTTAGGGCCTTGGATAAGCCTTCTGACCAATGTCACTGAATTTTGCCAGTATAGCATCCTTTTGAATTGTAACCTCCAGGACACTGATTTATAGATTAGAGAAGACAGAATTCTTACCTTTTATTGAAAATGATACCCATAGAAGTTCAAGATTAAACATTATCTTTCAGGAAAACTATATCATGCCTGGTCTTTGTGGATAAATCTGAGTTACTTCCATTTATTCATTAGCAGTGAGGAGATAAGACAATACTTATCTCTATGAAGTCACAAATGAATTCCAAAGGAAAGTGTTTTCAGCAGTGATTAATTTGTAAGACCTTGTTATCAACAGTGTAATGAGATTGCAGGCAGATATT
Source organism: Gracilinanus agilis (assembly GCF_016433145.1). Taxonomy (NCBI): domain Eukaryota; kingdom Metazoa; phylum Chordata; class Mammalia; order Didelphimorphia; family Didelphidae; genus Gracilinanus; species Gracilinanus agilis. The sequence goes on from NC_058132.1 coordinate 482,297,969, forward strand.
TGCATCCCAGAAGAGGCATATTTATTGTGCATTCTTTGGGTGTTCATTAACAGACTAATGTAGGATGGAAAAGTCTTCCAAAATTATTTTAAGCTTTGAAATTAATTTTGAAAATATTCACAGGGAAAATAAATAGTAAATATGTAATTTACATAGCAATAAACAAAATCAATAGTAGACTTTGCAATAGTCCTTAGGAATGCCTTCAAAAGATCAGGGTGGAACTTGGGGAAAACTGGGCAGAAAACACAGTTTGTATTCAGTGCCCTCCTACAGTCCTTCTCTTCAAACCCCTCTTTTCCTCTTCCCTGTGTATTGGCATTTTAAAAAATGGATCCTGCAATGCATAATGCCTTAGTAAAAAGGAATCGCTCTCTTGCAGGGTATAATTTTTTTTAATTTTTTAAATCATTTATTAATATTCATTTTTTAATAATTTATTAATATTCATTTTTAACATGGTTACATGATTCATGCTCCTACTTTCCTCTTCGCCTCCCACACTCCCCCTCACCCATGGCTGATGCACATTTCCACTAGTTTTGTCATGTTTCCTTGATCAAAACCTATTTCCAAATCGTTGGTAGTTGCATTGGTGTGGTAGTTTTGAGTCCACACCCTCAATCATGTCCACCCCGACCCATGTGTTCAAGCAGTTGTTTTTCTTATACGTTTCCTCTTCTGTAGTCCTTCCTCTGAATGTGGGCAGCGTTCTTTACCATAGATCTCTCTGAATTGTCCTGGGTCACTGTATTGCTGCTGGTACAGAGGTCCATTACATTCAATTTTACCATAGTATATCAGTCTCTGTGTACAATGTTCTTCTGGATCTGCTCCTTTCGCTCTGCATGAGTTCCTGGAGGTCTCTCCAGTTCACCTGGAACTCCTGCATTTTATTATTCCTTTTAGCACAATAGTATTCCATCACTCGCATATACCACAGTTTGTTCAGCCATTCCCTAATTGAAGGACATACCCTCCTTTTCCAATTTGTTGCCACCACAAAAAGCACAGCTATAAATATTCTCTTGCAAGTCTGTTTATCTATGATTTCTTTGGGGTACAAACCCAGCAATGGTATGGCTGGATCAAAGGGCAGGCATTCTTTTATAGCCCTTTGAGCATGATTCCAAATTGCCAGCCAGAATGGCTGGATCAGTTCACACCTCCACCAGCAATGCATTAATGTCCCAATTTTGCCACATCCACTCCAACATTCATTACTCTCCTCTTCTTTCATTTTAGCCAATCTGCTAGGTGTGAGGTGGTACCTCAGAGTTGTTTTGATTTGCATTTCTCTAATTATTAGAGATTTAGAACACTTTCTCATGTGCTTATTGATACTTTTGATTTCTTTACCTGAAAATTGCCTATTCATGTCTCTTGCTCATTTATCAATTGGGGAATGGCTTGATTTTTTTTATACAATTGACTTAACTCCTTGTATATTTGAGTAATTAGACCCCTGTCAGAATTTTTTGTTATAAAGATTTTTTCCAAATTTGTTGTTTCCCTTCTGATTTTGACTACATTGTTTTTGTTTGTACGAAAACTTTTTAGTTTAATATAATCAATCTAATTTATCCCCATTGCATATGATGTTTTTTGATAGTTTTAGGTATATACTGTTTATTACTTTTAGGAAAGGTCCTTCTATTCCTATACTTTTCAGTGTTTTCAATAGGAATGGATGCTGAATTTTGTCAAAGGCTTTTTCAGCATCTATTGAGATAATCATGTGATTTTTGTTTGTCAGACTGTTGATATGGTCAATTATGTGGATGGTTTTCCTAATGTTGAACCAACCTTGCATTCCTGGTATAAATCCCACCTGATCATGATGGATGATCTTCTTAATTACTTGCTAGAGTCTCTTTGCTAGTATTCTATTTAAGATTTTTGCATCTATGTTCATTAGGGAGATTGGTCTGTAGTTTTCTTTCTCTGTTTTTGATCTCCCTGGCTTTGGAATCAATACCATATTTGTGTCATAAAAGGAATTTGGTAGGACTCCTTCTTTGCTTATCATATCAAATAATTTGTATAGTATTGGGATTAGTTGCTCTTTGAATGTCTGATAGAATTCACTTTTGGAGTTCTTTGATGGCTTGTTCAATTTCTTTTTCTGATAATTTTTCTAGGACTTCATTCACCTCTCATCTCTTTCTTATTTATTTTTTGGTTTGATTTATCTAGATCTGAAAGAGGAATATTTAGATCTCCCACTATTATGATTTTACTATTTTCTTCTTGAGCTCTGCCAGTTTCTTTTTCATGAATTTGGATGCTATACCACATGGTGCATACATATTGAGCAGTGTTATTTCCTTATTGTTTATACTGCCTTTAATCAGGATGTAATGACCTTCCCTGTCTTTTTTAAACATATCTATTTTTACTTTGGCTTTGTCAGAAATCATAATAGCCACTCCTGCCTTCTTTTTCTCATTTGATGCCCCAAAGATTTTGCTCAAGCCCTTAGCCTTAAACTTGTGTATGTCTACCCGCCTCATATGTGTTTCTTGTAGAAAATATATGGTAGGATTTTGGTTTCTGATCTACTCTGCTATTTGCTTCCTTTTATGAGCGAGTTCATCCCATTCACATTCATAGTTATAATTATCAGTTGTGCATTCACTGACATTTTTGTATCCTCCCCTAGACCCACCCCTTCTTCTTACACTATTTTCTGTTAAACCAGTGGTTTGCTTTGAATTGCAGGGTATAATTTATACCTCTTTACTCTTTGATTCTCTTCTTAGTGCCTGGTTAAAGGGGAGAATTGCTCTCTAGCTGACAAGGACAATGCATTTTCTAGCAGAATAATTTTGGTCTTCTACTTTAAAAAAAACTCCTAACACCAACCAAACCACCCATATCAGCAGTAACTTTTGCTTTCATGGGACATTAAAAGTTTCTGTGGCAACTGCTGGTCCTGACTCTGAAGCTCCTTGTTGAGAGCGTATCCCAAGTCATCCTGCTTTGTTTATTGACTATCCTTTTCACAGCAGGTGAAGTCAAGTTCATTAATTCTATCAAGGAAAAAACTACTTTGAAGAATCCCTTTCAAAAGGAAAGGAAAAAAGAACCAGAGATAGTAAAGCATCAAAGCAGGTGACATAGAATGGAAAACATTTTCACAAATTCAGAAAAATTGCAAGGAACCTCAGAAGTCAGCTAATACAACCCATACCCGATAGAACTCACTCTAATATGTCTAACAAATTCTCATCTAGCAGCCAGCTATCAAGTTCTTCTTACAGACCTCCAATGTAGGCGTACCCACCATTTCTCAACACGGTCTATTCCATTTATGGAAAGTTCTAATTGTTAGGGAGGTATCCTTATTTCAAAACTAAAGTTTCCTTTTTGCAATTGTCCACTTGTTGTTTCAGGTTTTATTTTTGGGGACAAAACTGCATAAATATAATCCATTTTATACATGTCTTTAGGAGGTAACATTTATTTGGTTTTGTTCCAATTTGGGGGCAAAAGAGTAGAGCAAAGCCAAATAAATTTAATTCCCTTTATACGTGATAGGTGGCACAGTGGATAGAGGATTAGACCTTGAGGCAGGAAGATCTGAGTTCAAATCTGTTCACAGACTCTTACTAACTATGTGACCCTGTAGGAAAGTCACTTAACCTTGTTTCCTTCAGTTTCCTTCAGTTTCCTCATATGTAAAATGACCTGGAGAAAGAAATGGCAAACAACTCCAGTTTCTTTGTCAAAAGAAGCTCAGATAGGGTCATGAAGAGTCAGATCACGCCTGAAATAATTGAACAACAAAATTATTTATGAAAGTTCCTCAAAAATTGAATGCATTTATCATGTCATTCTAGAATCTTCTCTCAACTGATTCTCATATGCATGGATTCATATCTCTTTACTATCCTGCCTGCCCTTCTTTGGTCACACTATAACTTATTAATTCCCTTCTTAAATTGTAGTACCCAAAACTAAAAATAATATTTCAGCTGTCACCAGATGAGGGTTGAGTAGACGTAGGACCTCTCAGCTTTTTTATACCAATAATTGTTAGAAAAAAATGTTTAAAAAGCATAGGGCTAATCTTAGATGCTGGGGCTCTCTACTGGACACCTCCTGCCAAATTAATATTGAACCATTAAAGAATTAAAGACTATTCTTTCAGTCCAGCAATTCATTCAATTTTGTTACATTTGATTCAGTCCTGTTAAATACCAGATTTTACCTCTTCTTTTGAATTATGGTTATTAGGATTATAATATAATGATCTCATATTTTTAGCCTGGGTTGTTTTTATTTTTATTTTTGAGACAAAGTCTCCCTATCTTGTCCTGATTGGAAGTTTAGTACGGATAGGAACCAGAACCTGTTAAATTAAAATAAGAGTCAGTTCTTAGATTTTAATAAAATTTGTTAGAATTATTTGTATAGGTAAAAAATGAGAGAAAAAGAGATAGAGATTAAGAGAAAGAGAGAGAAAATAGTATAATAGTCAATACAAAGCTAATACAAACCTTTATCTACTCTGTTTTTCTAATTTGGGCTAGTTCAACCCCATGTAGACAGCCTAGTAATTTTCAACTCCTATTAATTATATTGGTACTAGACAACTTATGGGTTTTGGCCTTTTCTATGAAAGCTTCAATGAAGTAACAACTGAAATTCAAAGTCAAGGGCTAATGAGACGCATACTGGCAGACCAATATTGGAAAACTTTGTTTATACTAGTGTATAAAGTTATATTATACCTTCAGCATGGTAAATGATAAATAACCCTGAGTTTGGATTAAGAAGACTGTTGTTAGAATCTGGGTTCTGCCTTGATGCCTATGTGATGTTATGGAAGGCATTTCACCTCTCTATAAACCTCAGTTTTCTTAGGCGTAAGAGAAATGGATTGGTAAGAATCTCTCTTAGATTCTATACAATTCTAATTCCTATTATATCCCCATGGATGGGGTAGATCCAGGGACATGGAATCTATCGAAATTTTAAAATGGATCAATGAGCTTCTACTTTCGTACTTGAAGTTTGCCTAGAGGTGCCAATATATTTGACCAGCTCAGCTGATTCAACTTTTAAAAATTCCATCAAAATTGATTTGGATGCTTTGCTCATCCTACTTAGCTCTTAAAAAATTAAGTAATATAATATTTTGACATAGAGAAACAGCTGCAGAATCTTACTGCTGGGATACAAGCTTTTTGAACTGGGTACCAGAATATCATTCTTTACTAAAGGAACATTTGAGGCCAAATAGGACTAGATTCATTAGACTTTCATTTCAGTAACTGTCACTTTACATTGGAATTCACTAATTGCCTCTCCATTGTGAGGAAAATGCTTTGTAAACAAGTAAAGTGGTATATATTTGTGAATTGGTACTATTATTTAGTAGCATTTTTCATCATAAGTAATAATTCTGTGTCCAACTGAGAAGAAAAGTGTGTAGAGCCAAAAAGAATTTGTTGGCGAGAAGGTTATAACAATAGTCACAAAGAGGTAGGGAAGGACTGAGTAAAAGAATGATACTAATATCAGTCTTATTGTGGATGGTTTTGTGACATAGGACCATTATGGAAATGGATTTCCCTAGGAAATTATAGAGAGATATAGGAAAACAGCAGGAATTCCATAGTTATATTTACATAAAAAGCTTAGTGTAAGAATTAGCATGAAAATGTGCGTAACATTTGCATGGATTATTTCCTTCTTGAAGTAATAATTTTGTGATTTTTTTCTTACATCTTTCTTAGGATTTCTACATTGAAATTATAGGAGGGGGAGGGAGAGAGACAGACAGAGAGATAGAGAAAAAGAGACAGAGAGAGAATACTATCAAAAGAAACTGGTCCCACTCAGTGAGGTACGAGACAAAGAGGACTTTATGTTAAGAAGTTAAGGGAGACCTTTGGTGTCTTTTACAGCATGAAGGAAAATTAAGAAGTATGAATAGAATAAAAAAGGTCTACAAATGGAAGGAAGAGATGTTTTCTTCACAATAAAACTATGAGCTATATTCTGTACTTAAAAATTATTATATCTGTTTTATATGTGGAGAAACTGAGGCTGAAAGAGCTTAAGTGGCTAGCTCAAAGTCATAGAGCTAGTAAGAGTCAGATCTAGATTCCTTTATTCCAACAGTAGTGATCTTTGGAGCTTGACTAGATAAGCGATGGGGAGAGCACTAACCTAGAGTTAGGAAAACCTGAGTTCAAATCCAATATCAGACACTAGATGTGTGACCCTAGGCAAGTCACTTAATTTCTGTCTGTTTCAGTTTCCTCTACTATAAAATGGAGAGAACAATAGCTCTTAACTCCCAGAGTCATTGTGAAGATCAAATGAAATATTCGTAAAGCACTTAGCCCAGTGCTTTACACAGTGCTTTAATAGACACTTAATAAATGCTCTTTCCTTCTCTCCCTCTCTTCTTCCTTTCTAAAGCCCTCCAGGGCTAGTAGTGTATATCCTATAAGATTACCTTCCTTCTAACTTGTATTCCCCTACTAGAATGTGAGCTCCTTAAGGGCTAAGTCTATATTTTGGCCTTTCTTTGTTTTCTAGCATATTATCACAGTGCCTGTCATATAGAAAGTACTTAATAAATATTTGTTGGCCAATTGCACTCAGGGACCTAATAGAACAGGACTAATACTCCATTCATGTGATAGTTTCCCATACATTTGATTACATTCCCATATATCGTATTTCCCTAAGGTCTTCTCTCCTCCATATTAAAACATTCACTGTTCCTTAAAATGAAAGATGTTGGAGAGGATGTAGGAAAATGGGGATACTAATACACTTTTTGTAGAACTGTAAACTGATCCAACTATTTTGGAGAGCAGTCTGGAATTATGTTCAAAGAGTTATAAAACTGTGTACGTCTTTTGACCCAGCAATACCACTATTAGGTTCATTTCCTAAGGTGATGAAAAGTCTTTATAGTGTCAAAGAACTGGAAATTGAGGGGAATGGTCATCAAATGAGGAGTGGCTGAACAAGATGTGGAATATGATTATGTTGGAATAACATTATGCTATAAGAAATGGTGAGCAGGTTAATTAAAAAAATTGGAAAGACTGAAATTATGAACAGTGAAATGAGCAGAATAAAGATTATATACAACAACAGTTATATTGAAGAATTACTTGTGTATGTCTACTTTCTGAGAAAAAAACCAACAAATTGAAACAAACAAGACATACATACATATATTTTTGTCAAATATTGGTTTCTCTATTGTAAGGAGGGGAAGGAAGGAGGAGATAATAGGGAATTTTAATATAACAAATAAATAAAAGAGAAATCCTCACATAGCATGGATTCAAGGACCTCTGCCATTTTGATTAACTTTTTTCTGGAAATTCCCAGCTATCCAATGTGTAATAGATAACTTCTGGGAAAAGACAGAGAACAGCTTGAGTGCCAGTTTGTCGGTTATAGAACTTGGAATCTACCCAGATGGCATGAGCCAAGGGCAAAAGACAGTTGAGACCACCTCTATAAAAGCCCAGGGGCTCAGCCACCCCTGGTCTCAGCCTTGAGAAGGGATTTCTGGAGGGTAGAGGGTGGTGAAGGGTAGGTAGGCCTATAAACCTGCAGATCCAGCATCCATACCTTATTGCCACAAGAATTTCTTTCATCTATTACTATTCAGAGCTGAGAGATAACAGCAACATAGCTGCCAAGAAGATCACCACTACCCCTTCCTTTCCTTTGGTTTAGACCACAGCTGGATCTGACCAGGGTCTGTGAGGGGGAGAAGAATCTACAGCCAAATACCAACTTGTTGCTCATTGATCAGATTACTTTAACCTTCATTAGATATAGCATAGCCATTCCCAACACCTCTTTCCTTATCTTGATTCCTATCCCCTTTGAGTCAAAGCATTTAACCCTGTTTCAAACTTGATTCAAGGGAAGACTGGCATTCATTACAAGGGGCAAATGAATAACTAAATCCAAAGGGGAAGGGGAATTATCAACATTGCAGTCAGTTAGCGTTATCCATTCAAATGCCAACAAATAGCCCATTACCAACCTTTATCATTTAACCTAACTCCAAGCCAAGGAATCAGAGGGGCTGTTGAACAACATATATACCTTCTCTTTTTTTCTTTATATATAACTTTGGCTTGGGCACTGTTAGTGAGGTCAGGTGCTTATCTGAATTGATCATCCATAAGCCCAGGTGGTTACTAGCACACCTGGTGGCTATCTAGGCATCATTATCTCCGCTTAGCCTAGATCCATTTACCACCTGAGGATCTTGGGCCAGCTTATCAGGCCCAGCTCATAGAAGCACCTTCCTGTCTATCCTTCCATCTAGTTACCCCTTCTTTGAGCAATAACAAATGTCATTCTAAAATGTGGCATCTTGAATAGAATAGAATATTCCTGATGTGTTCCGATCAGGGCAGAATGCAGAAGGACTGTTGCCTTACTCTTAGAAGTTATGCCTCTCTTACAGCAGCCCAAGATCATTCTAGTTTTTGGGATTATTGCACCATATTGCAAAATTATATTGAATTTGAAGTCCTCCAGTCTCATATCTACATATTTATAACATATGTGTTGCACATGCAACTTGTGTAAATCCACGTGGATTGCAATATACAATCCTAAATATATAGACATGGAGCTCAATGGAAAGAGTGGATAGCTAACACTGAAATCTTACCCACCTGTTGTACGAGAAAGAGAAGGGCACTGGGCTAGAATTAAATCTATCTGCCTCCATAAATTTTGCTGTTCTAGAACATGAGTTTTGGTTGAAAAGCTGCTAGCTTCCTGTTTTCTATCCCCTAAAGCTGGAATATACTTACACCTCAAGTTCATGCCCTTTATTTTGGCCTCTTTTCAATAAATGACAGTTACCCAGACAGTCACAAAAATTGAGCAGTGAGCAAAGAATAAACAAACATTGGAGGTTATGCACTTTAAGTTATATCAGAAAATATATAATTGAATGATAGATACATGCATACTCTTCTATACACATATATATTTATACAAATATATACATATTTTTGTATATCTACCTCTATGAATACCCATATATCTATGTGTATCTGTGCATTTGTGCGCACACATATGTATATAAAAATATATATCTATGTCTATAAATACATCTGTGTATACCCACATGCAGACACTATAGAAATATAAAACATACATAGATAGAATTTTTTAGTTCTTTCTATAGTTTATAGTTCTATCATAAGTGAAATTGATTCCTTTTATTTTCTTTAAAAATGATTCATTTTCAAAGAATTAAAAGATAAAAATTTAGATTCCCATTAAAAATAAGTTCATGGCCATAACAAGTTTTATTTTAATTTATTGACATTTAGAACAAAAGTATAAACCATATAGTAATGAGTGTCTTGATTATTCTTCCCTGTTGAAAATTATGCCTTGTTGGTTCTTTAATGTTTATGTGGACATAAATGATGACTAGATAATGTGTATAAAATAGGAAGAGTATCCACCAGGGTCCCTAGTCATGTAGGTTATAATATTATTTATTTTTTTTCTGTAAAAGGTATTGAGATTTGACTCTGGAGAGGAAAGACTTGGAAAATTGATTTAGCTTCAGTTTAGAAAGCTGGAATTCATCTTGTGGTTTATAATTGTTTGTAAAGAAAGATATCTATCTAGTAGTGTGCTTGTAAATGTTTAATACCCAGTTCTTTTGGAAATTCATGACATACTTAAAAAAATAATCTTACTAACCATCTTAGAATCAATGCTATGTATTAGTTCTAAAGCAGAAGGGTGTTAAGGGCTAGGCAATGGGGGTTAAGTGATTTGCCCAAGTTCACACAGATAAGAAGTGTCTGAAGACAGATTTGAACTTAGGACCTGCTGTCTCCAGGTCACCTAGCTGCCTCTTCATGGCATGCTGTAATTAATATTCTCTCTCTCTCCTTGCCCCCCACCTCTCTCTCTTTCTATCTCTCTCTGTCTCTGTCTCTGTCTTTGTCTTTTATCTAACTTCTTCCCTATTTAGATGCCTAAATGTACAGAGTCCTCTTTAAATATCTCTCATTAAATCATAGGGATAATCCTGAATTAAAAAAAAAACAAACCATGACATGTGCATGTTGTCTGGCTTCCAGTCTGGCTTCAGTGGTGAATTTTTGTTTTGTTCAAGGATCAACCAAACTCATTTTTGAAGGGGTCATCAGAACACTGGTCACCACATCATGGTGTGTTTTGGACAAAAACTCTATTTAAAAACCATTTAATAAGTCATAAAGTTGTTGTGACCTTCATTTATAGAGGTGGTATCAACATTCATGAAGACATATATATTTTGAAATACTAAAAATGTGTACATAAATGTGTGCAAATAATATGTACATACTTATACATATATGTTAAATGTGTACCTATATGCATGAGTGAACCTTCATCATTTTATATCCATATATGTATATAACTATGGTCATTTTATTGCAAATTATATGGATTAAGAATAATCTGTTAATATTTCAATAATAATTCTTTTTTGAAGGTTTTTCTAACCAAAGCTTTATATAATGCTGTGTGGGAAATAGTCGGGGAAAATGACAAATTCAATCAAATATCTGGAAATTTCTCAAAATATTTGCTACTATGCATCTAAAATATTTGGGAAAATGATGGATTCTTATTGGTCTTTGACAAGATATTTTAAAATTATATAGACATAATCATTGAATTATAAAATGTAACTGAAAGAGTGATGTTTTATAGAAAGTATAGCTCAGTCTAATATTTTTCTTTCCATTTTTTAATCTTTAGGGAATGGATTTTGCTGGATTCACAGCACACATGTTCATTGGAATTTGTCTTGTTCTCTTGGTTTCCTTTCCTTTCCTGAGACTCCTTTACTGGAACAAAAAGCTTTACAATAAAGAACCAAGTGAGATTGTGGGTAAGTTTGAGAGAGCAGTAGAACTACTTGCTGTACCTTTTCCTTTTCCCTATGAGATGACAGGAAGGTAATTTAATTGTCTTTGAAAGTGGGTGTTAGCTTAAAATAACTTAAAAATATGGGCTGAGCATGAGATAAATGGCACCTGCCAAATGTTTGTCTAATATAGGCAGTGGTCGGTATATTGACTCCTGACTATACGACCAGTTCAATAGTTTTCAATTTATGAGTAGTGATTTTCCTAGATCATCTTCAGTTTCTCTAATGGAATTAGTAGAATACAGAAATCCTATGTTATTATTCAGATCCTCTGTGACAATTCAAATACCTATCATTTATAGTTCAAATCCTGTAGTATAATTTAGATATAGGGTACATAGTCCATATAACGAGTAATTGTTCTAGGCTAAAATATAGCTAAGCTAAATTTTAACAGCGATCATAATTCAAATAGCAGTTATTATTCAGGCATGTCAAGTAATACATCACTACTCTTAATGAAGAGTACGTTTTTGTCGTCGGGGTTATTTGTAAAGTGATTTACATAGTAGGAGCCTGTTCTCTTTCTTCCTTCCTTTCCTATGTAATAGGTATTTTTGTACTAGCAGACTCTCAAGAAAATTGAGGGAACACTTTAAAATATGTCACTGTTAAAGGGACTACTTATATCTAGGATCTCTGTGCACCTAAATGTGGCAAAGCCTCAAATACTCTTCTATGGTTTCAACCATAGTGAACACTTCTTGTCATTGTGATACTTAGCATTTTCCATTACTTTAAGATTTCTTTGAAAGGTCTGACAGCTGGAAAAGCTGCAAACCATCCAGATGGGAAATGCCTGGCATCCCTTGGGATTTACTTAATGTCCAAATTATTCTGACACCGATTTTTGGATGGTTGCTGACAAAATTGTAGTATCACTGTTGTCCTTGATTTTTTCACTTTGGTTTCCACTGACTTCGTCAGCCAATTTTAGAGTTTGGAAGTTTTATTAATATTAATATTAAGTTTTAATTATTTCATTTCATGCTTTTAATTTTTTATTGAGCTCTATAGTCTAATGATCTATTCTTCATCTTTAGTGGATAGGTATTCAGCCTTTGATTTTATTGATAGAGAACTCCCAGGTGAGGAATCTTCCCCTTAGTATCATTTGGCATTTTCTCTTCAATTTTTTATTTTTATAGAATTGCCTGAAACATCAAAAGTTTAAGTGGTTTACCACAGAACATAGAGCCAGTGTGGGTCATGGGCAAAAGATTTGAACCCAGGTCAGCTCTCCAAACTATGCCATCCTTTCCTTCATCTTAAGTAAGATACCTAAATTTCATTTCATAAGCAATAGCTACAGGTCTAAATATTTTGCTGTGGTTCACCAGTCTATGATTATCTTATAGCAGATACTTACTCCTTCTCCCCAATTCATGTGTATCTTTAATTCCATTGGAGTTGACTGCACATGTGCTGTGGTAGAAAGCATACTTTTGAACCATTTCTGAAAAGATCTTCCTAAAGCTGTGGAAGGATGACATTCTATAGGAGCAGGAAATTTGTTCTCAGAAGTTATTTTATCATCTGAAGTTTGCACCTGAGAAGCATACAGAACATTAATAATTTAAGATAAATCCTACCTGGGAAGTTAGGATACTGGGTTTGAATTCCAGTTGATGCAGCCAAAATTCTCAAAATGGCACAGTAATTCCAAAATATTTAATGAATGCCTAGTCCAGGGCTGGAAACTGTCTTCAGCACATTAAATGATAAGTATGGTTCTTCCCCCCCAACACTGAGTTTTTAATCTATCAATGTAGAACAAGTTCACATACCTAGTGTATTTATATTCTTTTTTTAACCCTTAACTTCTGTGTATTGGCTCCTTGGTGGAAGAGTGGTAAGGGTGGGCAAAGGGGGTCAAGGGACTTGCCCAGGGTCACACAGCTGGGAAGTGTCTAAGGCCAGATTTGAACCTAGGACCTCCCATCTCTAGGTCTGGCTCTCAATCCACTGAGCTACCCAGCTGCCCCCATACCTAGTGTATTTAGAGAACTAGAAACTATATAACTAGGTGATGCTAATTTAGAATTACTACAAAGAATGATGGAGAAGGGAGAGGACAGTGAAATGTAGGTGAAGACTGGACTATTAAAGGGAATCTCTTGTAGGAAAAGGGAGGAGGATGCATTCCATTGTAAAATACAACAGGAAAAGTTAGAACTGCAATGCAATTTGCTAACCAATACTGAGACGATAGTAGCCATTAGGCCCTGTTTGATTCATTTAAATGTCAAATTGATTTGTCTTTAAAAGCATTTATAATTATCCTTTTATAAATAGCCCTGCTTAGTAGTAGAATCCCAACCTTTCTGAAGAACAAAGAAATCCTTTCTCCTATTGCCCTTTTCTTTATTTGTCTGGTGGTATTTGTTAGCATAGTGATTGAAACAGTCTTTTTGCCTTTCTTTCTGAACCCAAATTCAATCTAAATTTGCCCTTTTGCAATAATTAGATTTCAATGTAATTAAATCTTGTGACCTATCTTCATTGAATAGTCCATTTAGATTTGGCATCTAAAGTAGTTCCATAACATGAGAATTATATATTTTAAGTGAAATGAATTTTCTTTAATTTCTCCCCCTTTGCTTGTAATTATTGGCCTAATAAAATAAGATTTATATGTAATAATAATGAATTAATCTAAATTTGTGTTTACACAAGCAAAACTAAGTGGAGTGTAGAGCAAATTATTTGATGAATAAGAGTAGTAGAGATACTGGATCTGCAAAATCCCATCTCAAATCCTTCTACTACACATCAAAAATGAATGGATTTTTTTCTGAAGCTGAGGGAGTATGGAAATGATATCATATCTTTTCAGTGTTTTGTTTTTATATTTTCTTTGCCCACTTGAAGAGAGCAATGGCAAAACCTATGCATCCATCATACTATCCCTAAATTGATCCAAAGGAAATCATGATTTCTCTCTAGATCCTGCCCTCTAGACATGCTATTAGCAATTGAAAATAATTTGGTTCATAGGTTAACTTAGTGAAATTATAATAGCACCTATTTGCATAGTGTCTGTTTTTGTTATTGATGTCTTGTATACTTGAAAAATAATTTGAATCTAGTGATTTAAAAAGAATCAATTCCCATAAACCTTTTACTTTTATAAAGTATTTTTCTCTCTATTCCCTTGACCAAGTACCACTTAACATGTCTTTTGGTCTAATTCCAAGTATTCACTGGATAGTAATTATTAAAGAATAATTATTTATTGTTTAGCAGGTTCATATATTCTTTAATCTCTCTGAACTGACTGCTTCAAAAATTATAGCAAATATTACTTTAGAGTCAATTCAACCTTGAAATTAATTATCTGGTGTCCAGTTTGATTTTCCTCAGACCTGTTTAAAATTTTGAAGAGCTGAATAGTTTTCTGTTTAAAAGTTTTCCATCTTAAACCTTTTAACCTTAGCTTTCTGCTGTATTTATTCTTTGTTCTGGTATTTTTGCAATGGCCTTCAGCCCAACTGTAACACAATTCTTATCCTCTAAAAGATTTAAAAATAAAAATACCACTTTTGTCTATTCCATATAGTGAATTCCCTTTAATCCCCAAGATAAATGTTACTTGTGCTAGACAGGAGAATTCAAGCTATTAACTTGAAAAGAAACTTTTTGAAGGATAAAAAGGTTTTGAAAACTTTCAAGAAACTTATACATTTTTCATTCAGATTAGCATCCTAATTTATAATCAGTTACTATTTGCTTAATAACATAAGATCCAGAATTTTTATAATCAGCCTGTTCACCCTCCTTTATTCCAATCAGTAGCTATTCCATTGCTAAGAGGTTAATCAGTGGCTCCTCAATGAAAATAAATGCAGAGGTCTCCCCCTATTTATCAAATTTTCTTCTGAAATGGATGAAAAGGTGATTGATAAAAAACAGATTTCATCAAAGGGGGCTCCAGTCACCTGGGTAGGAAGAAGCAGGAAGGCATACATAGAATGGCTTAATGGGCCATTTCCATCTCTAATTTCTTTGATTCTGTAATAACTTGATATGGGTTGTTTGAAGCACCTGCTTTAATCAACTAAATATTTGACATGTTGGTTGCTGATTGGCAATCAGTTGAGATTTTGGAGTTTCAGGCAACTCACATTAGTTGTGCCCTGATTTTTCTGGTCTTGGGGCATTTTAAAGGACCTTGTTCTAATGGTGCTTAGATTATTTGCTTCATAAGGCAGTTCAACTTTTATCCATCTCAGAATATTTTGTTGCCTGTTGACTCAGACAGTAGATTAGAGTGTATGGGTTAATGAGGATTTGACAGTTTAGCATCAACATGCTTATTGTTTTTAAGTGCTTTTATAGGACTTTGGATTGAAAAACAGTTTCTAGTTACTTCAATTAGTTTTTCTTGATGACAAAATCAGTATAGTTATTATTTTCTTTCTAAACTGGAAACAACAACAACAACAACAACAAAAACAGAGATAAGTGATTTTCTCAGTTAAAGTCAATATTCCTTTCTGTGAGTCCAAACTGATGTTTCATATGATTGGCTTATCTCTTCACTTTTATCTGGAACTAGTGATTTTAAAGGATGAGATGTAGAAGGTGTAATTCTTTAGGTTTCTTCTTTGTGAACTTCAATGGATACCAATTTGGGGAAATTTAATGGTAATTTACCTAATATTGCTCATGTCTAGTTCTAGTTCCAGAACAAGGAAGAGACAATTTGGTGTGGTCTACGGCAGTGATGTCAATCTCAAATAGAATAATGAATCACTAAACAGTACATAAGGATCCCTGTTGTTCTTATGTTGACTTAGAAAACCACATTTTGACATTATCTATCTTCTATTGTATTTTTATTTATTCTTAATTTTTTATCTTTATCTCATTTTAATAATAAATTTCCACATATATTTTCCAAAGTTATATGATTCATGTTGTCTCCCTCTCTTCTTCCCTCCCCTTCCCAGAGTTGAAAAAAAATTAAATCTGGGTTATGCATGTATTATTTGTTCATTTTAAAAAATAATTTCTAGATTACATTTTAAAATGGTTAAGGTTCTCTATGGAGTGTTGCTGTCCAGTTCAGTATAGGGACAATGTTTGACACTTCATGATTAAGAGGAACTGAATTTGAAGTGCTGAGATTGGTGTCATGGGACTTGAGTTTCAAATCTGAGTCCTGCCACTTACTACCTCTGTGAACTTTAGCAGGTTCCTAGGCATCAGTTCCTTTGTCTGATGAATGACTTACTTCTCAAGATCTATTTATCATCTCTGATAAGGATGGCTTAGTTGATAAGAAGTAAGGACAAGGAAAATCTTTTAGCTCATGCTTCCAGCTCTGTCTCCGGGAGCATGGAGTTTATTATATATATGTCAAGACTCATTTTACACAAAAGAAACCCCCCCCCAAACTTTGCAGATGCACAGAAGTTACAGATTATGTCATATCAAGACACAAAAAATCTCATTTGACTTCAGAATAGAACAAGGCCAATGTGAATTTTGGCTGGCACATTATTGGAAGCTACATCTGGGAATACTTTCTCAAGGATGAATAGCCCCCACTGGAGGAGGTTTTGTCTAAATTTTGTCTATTATTGACCTTGACATATCTACAAACAGATTCAGAGTCCAGGCAGCCTTTTGCTTAATTTCTGTCTTTAGTGTTGGAGAGATTTTGTTAACCTCTTAACTGTTGGTTTGCTAGGTACTTAAAGCTTTTCAATAAGGAAAGGTGTGAATCAGAAAAGGAATCAAAAGAGGCATCTCAGATTTTTATCTATTTAAGACTGTTTCTCTTATTGGCTTCCCACACTTACTGATATATAAGATCCATTTTAACTCTTAATCTATGGCTTTATGAACTTCTGAAGATAATTAAAGTTTATACTAATAGCCTCATACAAAGAACAACTTCGAAAAGGTCTGAGAATATGAGGGAGCAAAATGTCCTAGGGCAAAGATGGCTAACCTTTTGGAGACTGAGTGACCAAATTGCAACCCTTACACCTTATCCTAGACAGGGGAGGGAGGAAATGTTCCCCTTGGGCTGCTGGGAAGAGGGGTGAGTGATGTGAGAAATGTCCTCAGGCACTGATGGAGAGGGTGAAAGGAACAGCCCGCTCCAGCATGCTTGCCATAGGTTCACCAACACAGTCCTAGTAGCTCTCCTGGCTTGGCTTAATTCAAGGAGACAACTGGAAGGCATTTAAAAAAAGGTGACAAATTTTATTCCTTTTTTCCCTCTAACCTGTTCACTGAGTCTTTGGGTATTCTTGCTCTTCATTCCTCATCTGGACAGCTCAGAATAGAGAATATGAGTCTCAGTAGACATATTTTTAATGACAGGCTTCAATGCTTTGCATCTTGAACTGGCCACCACTAGATGATATTTTTTATCTTACATATGAAATTTGTAATAACAAGCAATGTGCACATGGAACTGTAGAATCTTAAAATCAGTCTTTATTCTAACTAAAGCACAAGTCCTCTCTTTAACCTCTGCAGCAGGAATCACCCCAGCTAGGCTTGAATATTTTTAGCAATGGGGAGCTCACTCCCTCTGAGACAGCTCTTCTTTAGTAAGACATATCTGATTGTTAGGAAAGTAGTACTAGATATAAAAGGACATAGTATAGCGTGTGGGAGGCCAATACAAGAAACAGAGTCTCAAATAGATATTTTTATCTGGACTCCATCGAAAGCTACTTTGCTAATCAGAGCCAAGCAGGATGGGCTATCTAAGATAAAAATCTTGACTCCTCTTTTGACCCCTTTTATATATACCTTTTATTATTGGAAAAGCATTATATTCTTATTGAAAAACTTTAAGTCCTTAGCAAATCAACAGTCAAGCGGTTAACAGCCTCTCCCTTGGTCATAAATATAGCTGCTTGGCAGCCAAGATCAAAATCTCAGTTTAGCAGGGGCATTTTGCCCCTGAGAAAGTATTCCCAGACTTAGCTTACTGATAATAAGACAGCTGAAAGTTCAGCCTGGTTCTTATCTACACCTTGAAGTTTCTGAAGCCTCTTTGTATTGTCTATGTTGAAAGTGTAATTCTGCACAGCTGTGAAAACTTCCCCTGTGCTTTTGGGTGAAAGGGAGCTTTAATTTTATATATAATAAACTTGTGACTCCATTGTACCTTGGAGCAACTATGAGCTGACAGAAATTCAGAGTCTCTTGCTTCTTTCTTATCACCTAAGCTGTCTTTATCAGATTATCTGGAGATGGTGGATAGCTTTCAACAATAGAGGAGTAAGCTGAGTACTGGAGTAGTTGGAGTCAGGAAAACCTGACTTTATAACTCATTTTGATACTTTGACCTGTATGATCCTAGAAAATATCTAGTCCTCAATTTACTTATCTGTGAAATGAAGGAGGTTGGACTTGACAACCTACAATTTCCCTACCAGCTTTGAATCTATTGTCCTATACTCATCAATTCTCAGTTTCTTCAAAGTGTAAAATATATGGATTGAGATGATTGCTGAAGTTTGCTACAGATATGTGATATACTATATACCTTTCTATTCATCAAACCTACTATGTGAGAATCACTAGGTTAAGGAATGAAAGAAGTATTAAAGAATTCAGTCTTCACCAACAAGGAGCTTCTATTCCAGTAGCTGGTTATTGTGTGGATGTTTGTATACTTCAAGAATCTGTGGTTTTACTGTTGTGGGTGTTCCATTTTTTTAAAACAAGAATTTATTTTCTACTATGCACCAGATAGTTCATCGAACATATTACAAAAACTATTTCATTTGATCCCCACAACAACCTGGTGAAACAAATGCTATTATTCTGTAAGAGGGAAATATGTTTTAAAGCAGATTTGGAAATTTAGATAGGCAGGCAGGAGCTGAGATTCCAACCTGGAACACAGTGGACTCTCTCTAAAGGCACTTGGAGTTTTGAAGGAGTTGGGAAACCACTGACCTGAGAGACCTGTGGATTTTGGGTATCTGGGACCTCTCAACTAGCAGGATCAAGGAGTACAGGTAGAGAATACTGTCTTGCTTGGTGGACAAGCAAGGTGGATAAGATTTCTCTGAAGAGTTATTTGACTGGTTCCTGTGCTCTTGGAATATACTTGGACTATTACTGATCAAGACCATCAGACCATCTGATCAAGACCATCAGACTATCTATGTGAGATCCCATTTGTCCCTTGTGTCTTGTATGCCTGTTTAGTGAAGTGTTGGGATTACCCAGATCTTTAACTTTTAACCCTGAATTGATCCATAGTGTTTTAGGTTAAGTGTGACCTTTCGCCATTATACCTAACTCCTATAGTCTTTATTAAACCTATGTTTATAAATCTTTTGTTCCAGTATTACTCACTGTTATGTGTTGGTTTCATAGACTCCCAGGCTAGGTGGATCTGTGGTGGCAGTTGGTATCAAGTGCCAATCCATGATTTCCCATTCCTTGTATTTTGGTGTGATTTGTGTTTCCCCAACTTGTTAGGTTTCAGTCTGATATTCCCTGTCCAATCAGTCCTCCGTCTCCCCTTTCTCTAAATCCAGTAATATTAAAGTTACCCTTAGAATTCTCCCCAGGAAACTGAGGCAGACTAAGTTCAAGTTACTTTTCTAGGTCACAAACCTGGTAAGTATTTGAGCATGGATTTGAACTTAACTCTTCCTGATTCCATGTCTAGTGTTCTATTGACTATACCACCTAGCTGCTTCTATTCTTTCTATCAATACAGGACACAGTCCCAATATATCCTTTTTTATTTTTTAAGAATCATCACTTAACTTTTTAACATGTCTATATAATTATTTTTAAATAGATTTCATTCCCCAGTATCTTATCTCTCTCTCCCCTCTCTACATTATATATTACCTGACAAAAAGATATGTATATATAAATTATGTCTTTCATGTTTCTATTTATCAGTTTGTTCTCTGGAGATAGACATTGATCAGTTATTATTCAAATATTAATTATGTAATGGTATATGAAGTTCTTTTGGTTCTACTCATTTTACTCTTCATTATTTCAAGTTGATTTCCCCAAGATTTTCTGAAATTAACCTGTTTATCATTTCTTATGGCAAAATAATATTCCATCCTAGTCATATACCACAATTTGTTCAGCCATTCCCAATTAATGGAAGTCCCCTCAATTTTCAGTTCTTTGTCACCCCAAAGAGAGCTGCTCTAAATATTTTGGAACATAAAGGTTCTTTTCCTTTTACCCATATCTCCTTGGGAAACAGACCCAGCCATTGCTGGCTCCAAGGGTAGATATAGTTTTATAACTCTGAAAATAATTCCAAATTGCTCTCCAAATATATTCAGTAAAGAAGTTTTTTGGTAGTTTGATAGGTATGGTGGTAAATAGGTAAATTAATTTGGGTAGAATGGTCATTTTTATTATGTTATCTCATTCTACTCATGAGCAATCAATGGCTTTCCAATTGTTTAGATCAAGTTTTATTTTTTTGGAAAGTGTTTTGTAGTTGTTTTCGTATAATTGCTGTGTTTGTTTTGGTAGATAGATTCCCAAGTATATTATATTGTCTATGGTGATTTTAAATGGTGTTTCTCTTTCTACCTCTTCCTGCTCTAATGTGTTGGAAATGTATAGAAATGCTGATGATTTATGTGTATTTATTTTGTATCCTGCAACTTTGCTAAAGTTGTTGACTATTTCTACCAGCTTCTTAGTTGATTCTCTAGGATTTTTTAAGTAGACCATCATATCATCTGCAAAGAGTAAGAGCTTAGTCTCCTCCTTGCCTATTTTGATACCTTCAATTTCTTTTTCTTCTCTATTTGCTACTGCTAGTGTTTCTAGTACTATGTTGAATAATAGAGGTGATAATGGGCATCCTTGTTTTACTCCTGATCTTATTGGCAAGGCTTCTAATTTATCCCCATTGCATATGATGTGTGTTGATGGTTTTAGGTATATACTGTTTATTACTTTAAGGAAAGGTCCTTCTATTCCTATACTTTTCAGTGTTTTCAATAGGAATGGATGCTGTATTTTGTCAAAGGCTTTTTCAGCATCTATTGAGATAATCATGTGATTTTTTGTTTGTTAGACTGTTGATATGGTCAATTATGTGGATGGTTTTCCTAATGTTGAACCATCTTTGCATTCCTGGTATAAATCCCACCTGATCATGGTGAATGATCTTCTTAATTACTTGCTGGAGTCTCTTTGCTGGTATTCTATTTAAGATTTTTGCAACTATGTTCATTAGGGAGATTGGTCTGTTCTCTATTTTGATCTCCCTGGCTTTGGAGTCAGTACCATATTTGTGTCATAAAAGGAATTTGGTAGGACTCCTTCTTTGCTTATCATATCAAATAATGTGTATAGTATTGGGATTAGTTGCTCTTTGAATGTCTGATAAAATTCACTTGTGAATCCATCAGGCCCTGGCGATTTTTTCTTAGGGAGTTCTTTGATGGCTTGTTAAATTTCTTTTTCTGATATGGGATTATTTAGGTATTCTATTTCTTCTGCTGTTAATCTAGGCAATTTATATTTTTGTAAATATTCGTCCATATCTCCTAAATTGTTATATTTATTGCCATATAATTGGGTGGAATAGTTTTTAGTGATTGCCTTAAATGCCCCTTCATTAGAGGTGAAGTCTACCTTTTCATTTTTGATACTGTCAATTTGGTTTTCTTCTTTCCTTTTTTTATTAGATTGACCAGTATTTTGTCTATTTTATCTTTTTTTTCAAAATACCAGCTTCTAGTCTTATTTATTAATTCAATAGTTCTTTTACTTTCGATTTTATTAATTTCCCCCTTGGTTTTTAGTATTTCTAATTTAGTTTTCATCAGGGGATTTTTAATTTGCTCACTTTCTAATTTTTTGAGTTGCATGCCCAATTCAATAATCTCTGCCCTCCTTAATTTATTATTATATGCACCCAAGGATATAAATTTCCCCCTGAGTACTGGCTTGGCTGCATCCCACAGAGTTTGGTAGGATGTCTCATCATTGTCATTCTCTTCAATGAAATTTTTGATTGTTTCTATGATTTCTTCTTTGACAAATTGGTTTTGGAGAATCATATTGTTTAATTTCCAATTGGTTTTTGATTTGCCTGTCCAGATGCCCTTACTAATTATTATATTTATTGCATTATGATCTGAGAAGGTTACATTTATTATTTCTGCTCTTTTGCATTTGTTTGCAATGATTTTATGCCCTATTACATGGTCAATCTTTGTGAATGTACCATGTGCAGCTGAAAAGAAGGTGTATTCCTTTTTTTCCCTATTTATTTTTCTACACATATCAATTAAATCTAATTTTTCTAGCACTTCATTCACCTCTCTTACCTCTTTCTTATTTATTTTTTGGTTTGATTTATCTAGATCTGAAAGAGGACTATTTAGATCTCCCACTATTATGTTTTTACTATCTATTTCCTTCTTGAGCTCTGCCAGTTTCTCCTTTATGAATTTGGATGCTATACCACTTGGTGCATACATATTGAGCAGTGTTATTTCCTCATTGTTTATACTGCCTTTAATCAGGATGTAATGACCTTCCCTGTCTTTTTTAGTCATATCTATTTTTACTTTGGCTTTGTCAGAAATCATAATAGCCACTCCTGCCTTCTTTTTCTCTTTTGACACCCAAAAGTTTTTGCTCAAGCCCTGAACCTTAAACTTGTGTATGTCCACCCACCTCATATGTGTTTCTTGTAGACAACATATCATAGGATTTTGGTTTCTGAAACACTCTGCTCTTTGCTTCCATTTTATGAGCAAGTTCATCCCATTCACAGTCAGAGTTATAATTATCAGTTGTGCATTCATTGACATTTTCATATCCTCCCCTATTCCTACGCCTTCTTTTTACACTAATTCCTTTTAAACCAGTGGTTTGCTATTAAGCCGCTATCCCTTATCCCCTCCCTTGATTGGCTTCCCTTTCTCCCCCCCTCCCTTGTTATTCCCCTCTTTTTATTTTTAAAGGCCTAATGAATTCCCTTCCCCTTCTTCTACCCTCCCTTTTTTGACCTCCCCACTCCACTGTTCCCCTTGGTTTATCCCTTCTGACTTTCTCAGTAGGGTTAGATAGAGTTTCATATCCCAATGGATAATATAGCTACTCTTCCCTCTCCAGGTTGATTACACAGAGAGTAAGGATTAAACATTACTTCTTAATGCTCTCTTCCTCTCCTTCTTATAATAGTATTTGTCCCCTCCCCTTCCCATGCCCTCTTTGTGTGTAATAGAATATCCTATTTTTCTTATTCTCTCAAGTTTCTCTTGGTGTCCCCTGCTATTCACCTCCCTTTTTCCCACCCCCCCC
Organism: Gracilinanus agilis; assembly: GCF_016433145.1. Classification (NCBI taxonomy): domain Eukaryota; kingdom Metazoa; phylum Chordata; class Mammalia; order Didelphimorphia; family Didelphidae; genus Gracilinanus; species Gracilinanus agilis. Next base: position 482,321,217 of record NC_058132.1, read on the forward strand.
CATATCATCTTAGACCATTTAGTATTCCACCCTCTCCCTATGAATTATTCTTCTGATTACTATAATAGTGAATACTATAATAGTGAATAGAGTTCACTACAGAGAATTATACATATAATTTCTCCACATAGTAATACAGATAATTAGATCTTATTGAGGCCCATAAATAGGCAAATTTATAAAATATGAGTTTTCTTTCTTTCCCCTCAGTTTCTTATTTACCTTTTCATGTTTCTCTTGATTTTTGTGGTTGGATATCAAACTTTCCATTTAGTCCTGGTCTTTTCTGTGCAAATACTTGGAAATCTTCAATTTTGTTGAATGTGCATACTTTCCCCTGGAAGTATATAGTCAATTTTGATTGGTTTTTGATCCGTGGTTGTAGGCCAGGTTCTCTTGCCTTTCTGAATATCATATTCCAAGCCTTGAGGTCTTTTAGTGTTGAGGCTGCCAGATCCTGTGTGATCCTGATTGGTGCTCCTTGATACTTGAATTGTCTCTTTCTGCCTTCTTGTAAGATTTTTTTCTTTTACTTGGAAGCTCCTGAATTTGGCTATTAAAATCCTGGGCCTTGTCTTTTCTGAGTCTAGTGTACAGGGTGATCTATGGATCCTTTCAATGTCTATATTGCCCTCTTTTTGTAGAACTTCAGGGCAATTTTGCTGAATAATTTCTTTTAGTATGGAGTCCAAATTTCTATTAATTTTTGCTTTTTCAGGGAGACCAATGATTCTCAAATTGTCTCTTCTCAATGGATTTTCTTGGTCTGTCACTTTCTCTTTGAGATATTTCATGTTTCCTTCTATTTTATCAGTCTTTTGACTTTGTTTTATTTGTTCTTGTTGTCTTGAGAGGTCATTAGCTTCTAATTGCTCAATTCTAGCCTTTAGGGACTGGTTTTCCTTTTTAATATGGTCATTTCTGGTGTTCAATTTGCTTATCAGTTCATTTGATTTCTGAGTCTCACTTTCCAATTGCAAAATTTCTGCCTTATAAACTGTTATTTTCTTGCCCGATTTCCTTTTGAGCTATTTCCCATTTCTCTAGCCCAATCTTTTCCAACTTTCTCATCATCTCAGATTTGAACTCTTCAAGAGCTTGTGACCAGTTTTCATTATTTTGGGAGGGTCCAGATGTGATTGCTTGTTTGTTCTCCTCTTCTGTTTGCTTGGTTGTCTGAATTTTCTCCGTGTAAAAGTTGTCGAGTGTTAAAGATTTCTTCTTCTTGTTGTTAATCTTTCTTTTCTGGGCTTTCTGATTCTGGATTGCCATTGTTAGCCCAGCCCCTTCTGAGCTTTATCCTTGCACTCAGGATCTGTCTGTGCTCTTTAGGCTCCTGTGGTCTCAGGTCTGGTTGTTCTCAAGGTCAAGCCCCCTGGAGCACCCCCTTGCTCAATCCTCTGTTGGAGGCTCCTTTACAAGTCTCAGGGCGCTGCTTCCACAGTCGTATACCTGTCTGCACTGGTTCCCCACTCAGGGTTTCAGAGCCTTCACTCACGTGCGTGCCTGTGTCTGCCTCCACCTGAGCCTGTGCTCAGTGTCTGCACTCAAAGTCCGTGTGAGTTCTTTAGCCTCTTGGGGTCCTAAGTCTTGCTGCTCTCAGGAATAGGCCCTGGAGCTGCCAATGACTCAATGGGTGCCCCAAACTTGTTCTATTTCTTTTGAGCTGGCTTTGGCACTGTAGATGGTGTGTGTGTGTGTGTGTGTGTGTGTGTATGTGTGTGTTGCTTAGCCCACAATTTAGTGAAAGCTGTTTCACCCCTTTATAGCATGGAAATGCCCTAATTTCACATACCTTCCATGCTGCGCCCTGTTGTGGGGTCCCTCCGTTTGTCTGGATTTGTTTTTATGTCCCCTTGAGGAGTCCTGTATGTTTCAGTTAGGAGAGGTTAAGCACTGCTTTTTACTCTGCTGCCATCTTAACCCGGAAGCTCTATGCTGTGTCTTCTGAAAGGAGTCAGACTTCTATGGTTATAAGGAGATGGGAAATGCTGGAGGAGTAAGTTTAATATGAATGGATTTTTACAGTGGAAAGAAGTTCCTAAAGCATACCATGGAAGGAAAGAATGGAGAAGGATTGGGACATGGGAAGGATAGGGCTAAAGTAGATAGGCAAAAATCAGGAAGTAGTATGAGAAAGGAATTGTCACCAAGGTAACCTTTGACTTCAAATCATGAGGCTATTGAGTTTAAGAGAGAATTTGTTAGCAGATCATTAGGTAGTTATGCTACCCACTGCTATGTTCTAAATAGCAATGGCAGCCATGCCTCAGACCTTAGCCTTAAAGTTCATTTGATTATCATTCCTTGAACTAAATGTCTACTATGGAACCTTGTGGAAGGAGATCTGAGCTTCTAGTATTGGACTGAACCTAAAGGCAATAGCAGGAGGCCAGATAACAAGAGACCTGCTATTTGGGATCTAGTTAGTTACTGAGGACTGAACTGTGTTTGATTTACTCATCATCCAGTCATCAGTGGGGAAGCCCTCTCTTTGAGTAAAAGATATGTACATTGTAGTTAAATATACTCCATTGTAAAAAACAAGTTCTTAAGAATATCACATAATTCTAGGAGAACAGCTAACATTGATTCTGGGAGGGAAGGACTTATATGGAAAGGGATAAGCATTTATTAAATGCCTGCTATGTTCCTTTTTTGCTAAGTACTTTACAAATATCTCATTTGGTTCTCACAACAATACTGTAATATAGATGCTATCATTATCTCCATTATGCAGATCAGGAAACTGAGATAAGCAGGGGTTAAATAACTTGCCTCTGGTCACACAACATATAAGTGTTGGAGGCTAGATTTGAACTGAGGTCTTCTTGACTCCCAGACCAGTGTTCTATCCTCTGTGTTGCCTGGCTGAATCCAAGGTAGTGAAGGCATAAAACCCTACTGTTAGGTTCTCTGATAAGTAGCAAACTCTCTTCTAGTCAAGATTCCTACACTGAGGCACAGGATCATTGACTTACAGCTGAGTACTATCTATTCCATTACCTCTTTTTGTAGATAAAAAAAACAAGGTTCAGAGAAATTAGTGATTTGCCTAGACTCACAAAGCTATGAAGGATTAGAGGGTGAAATTTGAACCCAGGTCTTTCTGCTTTCAAATTTAGCACTATTTTTCTCTGCTTTGCTGAATTGAAATATTCTTAGTTGAAAACTCAGTGAAAATAATTTCTAATTGAGGGTAATGACCCAGGGAATCAACAAAAGTTTTACCCTTGTTGTCACTTTTTTTTTTTGTTTTTAAATGCTCGAAGGCACTGATGTTATAGAGATCACAGTCATGGAAAAATAATGCTATTTATACAAAGCCTAGATAGCAGCATTTTGTGTTTGATTGGCTTTTCCTAGTTGCCTTTATGTTGTTTCTGCCTTCTCTGTGCATTGATGTTTGTAAAAAAAAAACTCTTAGCACAGTGTCTGGCACATAGTAGGTGCTATGTAAGTGCTTATTCTCCTCTCATTTAATGGTGAAAACCAGAAGTGTCAGATCCTTTTGCTGCTGGAACAGCTGAGAATCTATTTCCTAACCCATTCTTTGATGATCAGGTTCCTAATTTTTCTTCCTGTGAGAGTTGCTCCACGTAATTTCTGTCATTTTTCTTCCTCTTTGGCAATTCTCCATTCCCTCTCATTTCAGATCTGGAAAATTAGTTTATATTTCTGCCAGATTTTTTCTCTTCCTTTGTTCTTTTCCCGTCCTCACTTCTAACCTTTTTTCTTGTCTTGCTAGAGTATGCAAGCCTCCCACCTCGATGGGATATGGTGTGAATTAATTAGATACCATTTTCTGAGTGTTTCTGGATTTAAGTGCTAACTGTGGTTATTTTGAGTAGCAATGAGGTTTCTTCTTGCCTGTTTCCATGCTGGCAACAAATGCAGCATTTCATAGAGCTAGAGAAAATAACTGTTAAAAAGCAGACTTTGGCAAGATACTGCTTTGATCAATGAAATGATTTGGAAACATATGTTAATTTGCCATCATACCATGAACCATCCTTTTGCTAGCAGCATTATAGCTTAAGAACAGGTCACAGCTGTCTAAAAAGGGACACTAACCAGGAATCCATGTTGTAATTTCCCTTGCCAATTGATTCTCTGTGAAGGAGCTTGGTACAGATGGGAAATTAGATCATACAATCTTAGTAGGTTTATTTCTGCATGAAATGAAAGATATTTGGGAGGAAAAGGAACTCAAAACAATTGAGATTGTTGTTGACCAGAAGAAAAGAAATTAAAAAGCGAAAATTTAAAATAAGGATAGTAATTAGATATGAAATTCTAGGCATTAAAACTACAAATGGACAATGAGGAGATAGGGATCACCAACTCTCTTCCTTCTGGTGAGATGCAGAACCTTCATCTGCCCCATAGCGCAACTTAAGACACTCTAGGGCTTACCATTCCTCCATGCTCTGCAGATCCCCTGAACTGTCATTTGATCATTGGTATTTCCTAAGACTCTTGTGCTTTGCCATAGACCTAACTCTTAGGATTTCTGGTCCATTCCATTCACTTTGAATCTGAGCTTGATTTTATGTTTATCCAGACCAATTAAAGTATGAATTCTTTGAGAGTAGGCACTACCTTGCATTTTCTATTTACTTTCTAATTAATTAATTTATTAAGTCATAATAGAAAAAACAAAATTATGTCAAAATATATTTCCCCCAACAGAGGAAGGATCTTATGTCCTACAGCAGTGATGGGAAACTTTTTAGAGACTTTAGAGACCAAGTATCTAAACTCTTATGGGGGAACTCTGATGTGTAACTTAAATATTACTAGGTTTAGAGAAAGGGGAGAAGGAGGACTGACAGGACAGGGCAACAGATTGGGAATAACAAACTTGGAAACCACAAACCTCTCCAAAGAACAAGGAATAGGAGATTATAGTTTGGCAGTTGAGACCAACTGCCACCACAGATCCACCTAGCCTGGAAGTCTGTGAAACTAACAAATGAGTAGCCTGGGACCAAAGATTTATAAAGACAGGTTTAATTAGATAAAGTTTGGTTTTGAAGGAAGGAAAAGGGATTTCTATTCTAACAAACTACGAGCAAGTTTCTGGGTAAGGTAAGGAACTTATCTAGACTAAGATAAAGGCTATATCAAGGCACAGCTGGACTATCAGGGATGGAAGTGGGAACCTCACTGCTGAGTCCTGTCCAATTCCAGTGATGATACAGCTCTCCAAGGTCCTCAGCCAGTAATCCTTGAGATGGATAAGGTTAAGGAGTTAAAGCAGCCTGAGATGACCAGCAGCTCAGGTCGGGTTTGACATTCTTGACCTAACTTCCCACAGGCAGATGATTCTTCCTTCAGGGTACCAGGATTATAACTCCACTTCCCCTAAGGTCTCTCAATGAGTCAGTTGGTCAGCAGCAACTTGCACTCAGACAACAATATGGAGTCCATCCCAGGAGAGAGAGCCACTTCCTGCTTCGCCATTCCATTTAGAATTCTCCAGTCTTGCTTGATAAGCCTCCTAATAATACCTAATCTTAAACATTTACACCCTACTTTATTAATTTATCTTCAAAAAAACTGCAAATCTCATGCCATATGTGAGCTCCCCACCTTCCCTTAAAAAGAGGCAGGAGGAAGCACTCCCATTGAACTGTTGGCCAGAGGAGTGGGGGATTTGAAAAATGTCCTCAGGTGCACATGGAGAGGGGAAAGGGAGCAGCCCCCTCCAGCACACTCTGACATGCATGCCATAGATTAACTGACACAGTCCTAGAGTCTCTTTCTGATCTCATTTAAGTTTAACTCTAAGATTTAATCTTGGGACATATTTTGGTGTGTTTGCCTTGGTTATCAAAATTGCTAGTTAAGGTTCTTCCAGGTTTCATACCTTTCTATATGGCAGCTAGGGAAGACAGTGTATAAAGTTTGGGATTTGGAAACAGGGAAACTTCAGCTAGATTCCTGTTTTAGATACTTACTAGCTGATTGACTCTGGGAAAGTCACTTAACTTGTCTTAGCTTCACTTTCTTCATCTCAAAATACAAAAGAGTTGAATTGGATGGACTCTAAGGAGGCTTTGAGCTATAAATGTATAGCTACATACAATTCATACTTTCCTATCTCTTCTTCATATATTATATTTTTAAAAATTATGTCTTAGTAAGTTGTTCAATACCATGTAGTCTTTTTACCTTAGACATTACATCATTTAGAAGTTTGATTATTTACAAATTTTGCAAATATAGATTTATGGGTGCCAACTTATGGATGATTTTTATGATTGCAGTGTTGAAAATGCTATTAATCAAACACTTGGCCTTTCAACCATATCCCATTAAAATAATAATCACTATCATTTTGAAATTAGAATCAGAGAATTTTAGAACTATAGGTTTCATTCTCTCTTTTTTCCTTTCATTTTACATAGGTGGAAAGTAAGACTTTAGAGATTTGATACCTTACTCAAAATAACACAGCTGGTGAAATATGTTGATTGTCAGGCCATTTCTTTTTATAGTATTTTTCAATTCCGTATCTGGTTTAGGGAGGGTAATGACTATAAAAATGATAGAGAAATGAAAACATAAGGACACCATTCATGAAGAAATGGGTCTTCGTAATACTCTTATGGCACCACTAACATACTGCCTAATATTGGGAATGTTTGTTTCTTGTTCCCTCAAATAGACTACAAGTTTATAGAAGACAGGCACTTTTTTTTATCCATCCAGATGTCTCCAGTAGTACCCAGTACAGTGCCTTGCAATCAGCCAATCAATCAACATGCCTTTATCAAAGATTTTCTATTGATTGATACTGTGCACAATTTAAATACACAAAAATATTTATTAAATGATTGCCAGATGTACTCAGTGACAGTACATCTTAGTGGAAAAATCTAATATTCTATTCAGGATATGAAACTAGAAAGAAATTGAGAAGTTAGAGCTAGCAAGAGAGAGATTTAGGAGGAATATGCATAGATGTGATAATTGAGGGAGTACAAATGCAATCAAACTCCAAAGGAAATTATACATGGAGAAAATAAGGGGCCAAAGAATGAAATCAGGGAAAAATCCACATTTGAAAGTCAGAAGGATCAAGAAGTACCAATTATGTTTGTATTTGGGTATGAATTCAAAATAAGGCGGTGGATGCCACAAGTCACAAGTCATTGCTTTATAGGTCTATTATTTGTGTGTCTCCATCTGCTAAAATCATTTCCATCCTGAAGGAAAGTCTAGTAGTATCTTTAATCTTCCCAATATATGTTTTCTTAATCCCTTAGAATTTTTTTCAATTCTGAAAATGCAAAGTGGTAGACTATAGTGCACAATGATGAAAAAGTCACTGGTTAACTTAACTACCCAAGAACTTAACATCATTTTATTTTACACTTTTCAAGCTGACAAACAACTTCCAATCATCAAACTTCAATGAGTGATTTTCTTAATAGATGATTATCATGATATTTCCCTCAGTGGCATATCTCCTTTCATTGTCACTGCTGCCTTGATTATTAGCAGCCTACTGAGTTTTGGCACAGAATGATAGTGGCTGTTTCCCGCTATAAGCCAAAGAAATGTCAATTTCATCACCCTCTTCTCTAGCCATTTGTGTGCAGAAATGGTAGTTAGGTTTATTGGAACGCTTAGGGAATAAATCTTATGATGATTTGCTTCATATTTCCCTGAGGATATGAGTTTCCAATTATTCAAAATAAATTCCACTCTTTTTTCAGACTTCCAAGAAAATGCTCAAATAAACAGCTAATTCTCCATCAACTCTGCAAAGTAGTTGCTGTCAAAACATTAGACCTGGGGCCATCCTGTCAAACTTTGTACTCTCTACTTTGACAGTTGTCATGTCATTTTTTATTGTTATGATTTGCAATCCTATCTTATTTTACCTTATTAAAAATGAGTTTACATTATTATACATAGACTTTACTGAATTTTATTCATTCTCCTAGGATTTAGAGATAGAGCAGGAATGATATGAAGTGAGCTGTCCAAGGTACCATAAGTTAACAGATACAGGATTTGAATTTAACTATTTCTCTGCCTCTGGGAAAGTCACTTAACTCTGTTTGCCTCAGTTTCCTCATCTGTAAAATTATATGGAGAAGTCCTCCAGTATCTTGGTCACAAAGAGTTGGCCATGACGGAAAATGACTGGATAACTAAAATTTTGGTCTCTCGGCAATATCTCCCTAGCAGGGTTTTAATTGACATTAACCTAAGATTATTTTTCTCATAGATCTGCCTGATTTACTTCAGTCTCATGAGGTATGTTAGAAAGAACTAGGTCAGAAGTCCAGTAGAAGGGCAGCTCCCTGAAAGCAGGGACTTCTTCATTTTTGACTTTGTAATAATCCCCAATGATACCCTGTATATGAGAAGCATCAAGCACACGGCCAGCAGGCCATAGTGCTGCCCTCTCTGACATTTCCAGGTATAGCCTTGAGCCAGATTAAAATGAAATTGGGAAATGTTTAACAAAATAAATAAAAATATAATAGAACAGTTCTAGGTTAATCCAGAGCTGCTACTAAATAACTGTGTTATCCTGCAGAAATCATGTAACCTCACTGTTTCAGTTTTCTCTTATGTAAACTTGGTGATAACAACACCTGTCCTGCTTCTGTTTTAGTGCTGTTGTATCAGCTGAGGTAATTCATGTGGAAGTGATTTGAAAACTATATGACTGGACTTCTGATTTCATTGTTTGCTATAAGGCCTTTTCCAGGTGAGGAAGCTCCCTCTATCAATCCAGGTGGATCCTTTTTTTTTAAACCCCTGTACTTCAGTGTATTGTCTCATAGGTGAAAGATTGGTAAGGGTGGGCAATGGGGGTCAAGTGACCTGCCCAGGGTCACACAGCTGGGAAGTGGCTGAGGCCGGGTTTGAACCTAGGACCTCCTGTCTCTAGGCCTGACTCTCACTCCACTGAGCTACCCAGCTGCCCCCACCAGGTGGATCCTTTTAATGTATTTCATAGTCTTAGAAAGCTATACAGAGTACAGAAAATTTAAGTGACTTGCCCAGGGTCACACCGCTAGTATGTGTCAGAGGCTAGACTTGAACTTGTAACTTCTTGACTTTATAATCTATCTACTATTCTAGATTGTGTTACAAATTTCAATTTAATATAATAATACTACTTTAAGTTTTACAATGCACACTTTTATCAGTCTTAAGAACAGATCATGTCACTTTTCCCTCTGTTTACTTTGGCTGGGATGAAGTTGTTCAGGGTTATGTTATGAATTTCAGAGAAATAATAATAAATCTCCTTTGGGCTTTGGATTTTCACCAGTTCAATTTTGACAGTAGAATTTCCACAAAAATCTTTTGAATTGATACTTTAAAGAATATTAACCTGGGTTTCTGGGTTAAGATGGCGGCAGAGTAAGAAGCAGCTCTTAACCTCTCCTGACCGAAACACACAAAACTCCTCAAGGGGACATAAAAACAAGTCCAGACGAACGGAGGAACCCCCACAACAGGGCACAGCATGGAAGGTATGTGAAATCGAGGCATTTCCATGCTATAAAGGGGTGAAACAGCCCTCACGAAATCGCGGGCTGAGCAACCACCCCACCCCCACCCCCTCCACACACATCTATAGCTCCGAAGCCAGCTAAAAAGAAATAGCGCAAGTTTGGGGCACCCATCGAGTCATTGGCAGCTCCGGGGCCTGTTCCTGAGAGCAGCAAGACTTAGGACCCCATTAAGCCAAAAAACGCAGGCGAAATCTGAGTGCGGGAGCAGGACGCAGGGCGCAGAGCGCAGGCTGAGCAGAGCACAAGCACTGTGGAGGCGTGGGTGGAGGCAGACACAGCCAGGAACTAAAGCCTAAGTGGGGAACCAGTGTGGACGGGTATACGACTGTGGAAGCAGCGCCCTGAGACTTGTAAAGAAACCTCCAGCAGAGGATCAAGCAAGGGGGCCCACCAGGGGGCTTGACCTTGGAAAAAACCAGAACTCAGACCTCAGGAGCCAATAGATCTCAGACAGACACTGAGCGCGAGGATAAATCTGAGAAGCTGCTGGGCTAACGATGGCTACTCAGTCTCAGGAAGTTCAGAAGAGAAAGAATAATAACAAGAAAAAGAAGTCTTTAACACTCAACAGCTTTTACACAGAGAAAATCCAGACAACCGAGCAAACAGAGGAGGAGAACAAACAAGCATCCGGACCCTCCTCAAATAAGGAAAACTCCTCACAAGCTATGGAAGAGTTCAAAACTGAGATTTTGAGGAAAATGGAAGAGATCTGGCAAGAAAATAACAGTTTAAAAGGTAGAATTTTGCAATTAGAAAGTGAGGCTCAGAAATCAAATGAACTGATAAGCAAATTGAACACCAGAAATGACCAGATTGAAAAGGAAAACTAAAAGATTATAGCCGAAAACCAGTCCCTAAAGGCTAGAATCGAGCAATTAGAAGCTAATGATCTCTCAAGACAACAAGAACAAATAAAACAAAGTCAAAAGACTGAAAAAATAGAAGGAAATATGAAATATCTCAATGAGAGAGTGACAGACCAAGAAAACCGGTCTAGAAGAGACAACTTGAGAATAATTGGTCTTCCAGAAAAACCAGAAATTAATAGAAACCTGGACTCCGTACTAAAAGAAATTATTCAGCAAAATTGCCCTGAAGTCCTACAACAAGAGGGCAATATAGACATCAAAAGGATTCATAGAACACCCACTACATTCGATCCAGAGAAGAAAACAGTTAGAAATATTATTGCCAAATTCAAAAGCTTTCAAGCAAAAGAAAAAATCTTACAAGAAGCCAGAAAGAGACAATTCAAATATCAAGGA
>NC_058132.1:482352035-482363485 GCF_016433145.1 Gracilinanus agilis
TATATATATATACACACACACACACACACACACATAACATGGAGTTTGCCTTAGCCTTTAAAATAGGCTAAAAAACCATACATGTTAAAAACAAATCTTAATGAACTAGTGAACTCTCATGAGCTCTTCCCAGATGGAATGTAAAATACAATATTTGGGGAGTTGGAAAGGACCCTAGAGATCAGTTAGTCCTTATAGATAAGGAAACCAAGGAAGAAAAAAAGGAATCATCCAAAGAGATGAATTTGGTAGAATAGGAAATTTATTAACTATCTTAAATTTTAAAGACATGTACAGAAGATGAAAGCAAGATCAGGCTAGAGAGGATGAATACAAAAGTATGTCATGATCCTGTTTAAATAATATCTGGAGTCATAAAACTCAGTATGAGTTTGTGCTGATGAGGAAAATTAAAAAATATAACTATTATATAAATTAAATAAAAATCTTGACTATTTAAAAAGTTTTTTTCCCACATTATATCAAGGAACACAAAAGTTTCAAAAGTAGCAAGGCTTTGCTCAGGGAGAATAGGATAATGATAATTGAAAACAGAGTTTCTCAATTCTTATATTGCACCAGTTTTTTTCTGCCAAGTATAATGACTTTTGGATCAGAAAACAGAATAAAAATGTATAATCAGGAAAGAAAATAGTGACAGAGAGCCTAGTTACCCTAATGAACCCATCAATTGGTCAGGTTATGACCTCAGGTAAAGAAAGAATTTGTTGACATGAATGCTAAGCAACTGCTAGTACCTTTGAAAAATTATATAAAATAGGCGAGGTCTTTAAAGATTAAAGGTTGGACAAGGATTTTTAAAACAGAAAAGAATTGGTTGTTCAGTCATTCAGTTATGTCAAACTCTTTGTGACCCCATGGTCCATAGCATGCCAGGTCCTTCTGTATTATGTCAGCTGTAGATCAGTGAATTTAACTTCAATTTCTGGTAAGTTTTGGAACATAATAGAACAGTTAATGAACATTTTACAAAGAAACAACAAAAAGTCAACAAACTTTATCAAGAACAAGCTATACTTTCCAATATTATTTCCTCTTTTTATATAAATTACTCAACTCATAAATCAGGGAATGCTGAAGATATAATTTATCTAGATTTTAGCAGAACATTTTACCTTGTATCTCATATTCTTGTGGAATTTTTGGACAGATGTGGGCTAAACAATGATATAATTAGGTATATTTATACAATTATATAGTTAGGTGTATGTATAACTGGCTAAATGTCCAGACCTTAAAAGCAGTAACTGATTGTTCAATATTAATTTGTTTTTGTTTGGAGAAGCATTTCAGAGATTTTGTTTAGTCCCCCCACTATTTTATGATTTTATCAATGATTAGGAAAAATGTATAGATACGATGTTTTTCAAAATTACAGAAGACCCAAAACTGAGTGAGATCACTTACAGTATAACAGAGTTAGGATTTCAAAAGTGCCCGACAGGCTAGAACAGATGAATCAAATATGCTTCCAGTGATATTAGCCAAGCCAGATTAAAATGTTAATTGGGAAACATTTAACATAAATAAAAATACAACAAAACATAGATAACAACTATTTTTAAAAAACTTAGTCATTTAAACCCCACAAGAGATCCTTAGGTATGGGTTAGTGCATTCTGTTTCTTTTTGACTTTGATACTCTCAGGTTAGAACACTAGGCTAGCTTGAATAAAATCAAATGTAATAGGGATAAGTATAAATGGTACACCCTGATTGAAAAAAACCTCTACTTCCACAAGTACAATATGACATGATAGCAAAAGTAGTTCATTTGAAAAAACATTAGGGAAATTTAGTGGACTTCATGTCAGGTATGAGTTAATTGTATGATAGGGCAATTGAGAGTCAGTGTGATGGGTTGTTTGGAGGGAAGTGTAATGTCCAGGACCATGGAGATAATAGTTCCTCTCTATTCTGCCCTGGTTAGGTTTTATCTAGTGTATTATGTTTAGTTTTAGATTCTGGTTTTAGTTCTTTTGTGTATAGTTCTAGGTGTTAATGTTTAAGAATGATGCTGAAAAGTTGGAAACAATTCAGAGGAGGAAAACCAGGATAGTGTACCTTAGGTTTAGGTTGTACAAGAATTGGTTGAGGGAGTTGAGGATATTTATCATGAAGAAGAACATACGAAGGGGTTACTTGATAGCTACTCTGTTGTATAGAAGAGATATTATACTTTTTTCTCTTAATAGAAAACTTGGTGATGTTTGCACATAAATAGACAGATGTAGTCCTGACATAAAGAAAAACCTTTTCCCCCAAATAGTAGTTAGGGCTACTAAAAATAGAATGGGCTATTTTGGGAAGCATGGTCAACAAATAATGTTTTGTGGGGGGACTCTTTTTCAGATATGGATAAGATTTGATTTAATAAGAATAGTTAACATATATGTAGTGATTACAATATAACACTAAGTGCTTAACAATTATTATCTTAACTGATCTTCAAAAAAAAACCTGTGAGGTTGGTGGTATTATCTCCATTTTACATATGAAGAAACTGAGGCAAACAGAAATTAAGTGACTTCCCTAGCATCTCCCAACTAGTAAGGTTCAGGTCTATCTGGCTCTTGGCCCAGAGCCCTATCCATTATGGTACCTAGCTGCTTTAATGTTAGTAACTTATCTAAAGTCATGGTGACAAGTTCAATCAAATACTGATTTGGCATCTACTCTGTACAGTGTACTTTGATATGCCTTGTACTTGTTAATGGTAGAAGCAAATAAGATAATGAATTTCTTTAGTTCATGACCCAAGGTAAACTTTATATTTCAATATGCTTTGGATTTTATAACATTGATTTACTCTCTTCCTCAATTGGAAAATACCAAGCAATCTCTTTTAGTTACTTCTTACTCCTGCACATAGATATCACTTTGATGCTACCAGTGAAGACACTTGAGGCAGGATACATTAACACAAAATCCCATTATTGCTAAGAGCAAAGTTCCTTGAGCATTAAGACAAGAGTTTTACTTTAGTGATAATCTAGCTGGGATTTGAAAGTTCTACTATAAAATGAAAATTAAATAATGTTGAGAATGAATGACTAGTAGAACTGCACATTCAATGGTTGTTTTTGCCTGAAAATGACATGAAATTAAATTTCAAAGGAAGGAAGAGTCAAGTTAATTAGTGAAGAGACAAGATTCAAAATGTGACTGGGAGTTGGCTAACTCTCCAGAGAAGGGTTCTAAAAATTCTGTTTATTGAGGCAGTTTTTACTTGCCTCTTTAGTGTCATCTGGAAACATAATAAATATTACCTTCTCTTTTAGACAAATTTCCCAAGAAGATAAAAACTGGGAGACAAATATCCAGGAGCTACAAAAAAAGGTAAATAATGATGAGAGTATATCTTATTTTTATAAGAATTCTTCAGCCATTCCAAAGTGGTTATTCATTTCCTAAAATATCCAAGGAGTTTAATGAAATACCTAGTACAATGGTGCTTTTTTGGGTGTAAGTACAAGGGTAGGTGCCTGTGTCTTCCATGTTGGAGAGCAATTAGTGCTAAATATGGATAGAAGGCATATAACAAATTCACTGGGGTCAAAACAAGTAGAACCCACATGTAGATAAAACTGCTTTATAATGTAGAACTGTGGGTACATGAATAATTATTTTAAATAAATCAAGTTCAAACATTTAATCAATGTAAGCCAGTCATAAGAGGGGACCTAAAGAGCCTAGAAACTTCCTTATACAGTGCATACTTGATCTTTATGACAAGTGGAGGGACATGACACTCAATGACAATACTGATTTGGAATAGAAGCTCATTTATAAGATATTATAGAAAATAATACTAATAGTTATATCCCCTAACATAATTTTAGAATGTGGATAGGAAGAAAAGAGCCTTTATGAAATAATACTCCTAATATGGTCTGATAAAGAAAAACTAAATATCTGATGAAAATAAAATTTCAATTTTGGTCTTTTCATTTAGAACTATGGTATCTATGTGAAGGGAGCATATTGTATTCCTTTCTTTATGGATCATATATTATATTTTATACCTGAGAATTTAAAAATGTTTTGAGGACATATTGAATTCTTGTTAAGTTCATGAAGTAGGAAAAAAAATTACCTTAGATTGCCTTGATATCTGTTTTCCCTTACTTTACTCTACCAGACCCTGTCCCCCATACTCTTCCCTCCTATATAAAAATGTCAATCTAATCTTATATTGTGGAATCATAGATTCAATGAACAAGAGGCCATCTTGTACAAAACTCTTGTTTGAAAAAACCTGAGGATTATGGAGATTAAGGGACCTGCCTAAGTCTTACAAATAATGAATGGCAGAACCAGGATTTGAACCAAGTTCTAAGATTCTTACATTCATCACTCTTTATTTCTTGATGTGAATTTAATACAATTTTGTCTTCTATGAGTATGGATTTGATGATCACTGAGGTCCATTTTAGTTAATAAAATTAGCTAACATTTACCTAATATTTACTTTGTGACAGGCATTGTGCTGAGGGCTTTATAATTATTATCTCATTTATTTGTTACATTAAATTCCCAGTTAACTCCCTCCTCTTACTGCACCAGAGAAGGCTAACATTTGATAAAAAAGATATCTATAAAAGAATGTCTTCCTTGTTTATATTTATCAGTTCTTCCTTTGGAGGTAGCTATATACAAGTCATTTTTCAAATTCTACTTCTGTTGCTATATATAATGTTCTCTGGTATCTGTTCACTTTACACTTCATAATTTCATTTAGGTCTTTCCATATTTTTTAAAATTAACCTGCTCATCATTTATTATAGTACAGTAGTATTCTGTCACAAACACATAGCACAACTTGTTTAGCTATTCCCCAAATGATGGGCATCCCCTCACTTTCAAGTTCTTTGACCCCACAAAGAGGGCTGCTATAAATATTTTGGAACACATAAGTTCTTTTCCTTTTCCCCTTATCACCTTAGGAAACAAACCTAAATCTCATCTGGATTACAAATTAAAAAGCTCTGTCTCCAGGTAAAAGCAGTTTAAACATTAGTTCAACAAGGGGCAGATTTTTAAATTTTGGCTAGGGGGATTTCTGGTTGTCTCTAGGATCACAAAAGGAAGGCATCCGCCTCATCTATTTTGTAACAGGTAGGTTTCTCTTATTCATTCTCCTATAGCATTTCTAGTTGGCCCAGGGTGAGAGAGGCACAGATAGGACAACATTCTCTGCTATAAGTCTTAAAATCCCCTCTTTGGTCTGTTGCTGCCTCAGGCTCAAGTCACAAGTTAGAGAACTGCCTGTGTGTCCCTTGTCTCTTTCACATGTTTTTTGGAGGGTTATAGCTTCTCTGTAAACATTTGTGTTTGCACTGGCAGGTGGTAAATAGCAATCTCAAATCTCTGTCTGGCCAGAGGGATGGAAAAATTATTTTTCATTTCTGAGGTGACTTTATTTAATAGAGGACAAATAGTATTGCTCTTTGGTGCCATCACAGTGGGGATGCCAGTCATGAATTAAACAGGGTAAGTGTGAAAATTTAGCAAGTGAATATTCCAGAAATTTTCTGGTTTCTCTGCCTTTCCCAGATTCCTCTTTTGTTCAGAGGGAGTGTCCCTTCTAGTCTCTTTCCAGACTATGCCCTTGTCCTAGCAAGGGGTGATTTTTGAATAATGATAAATGTAGTTTCTAACAACAAATATTTTATGTTGTTTTATTTGATAGTGGGAACATTCTCACCCTCCTCCAGCTACAAGGGAAATAGGAAGATTTGCTTCTCTTGGTAACTCTGAAACCATAATATTTCACTCTGTAAAGCAGGAAGAATATTGAACTAAATATACACAGCCACATAGGCATTTGTGAAAAATCCTTAAATTCCTTACTGAGTTCAATGGTACTTGTCTATTTATGGATAGCTTTGATATTGGAAGGAAACCTTACTAGTGCTCTCTTATATCATTGTGTTGGGGGACAAGGACAGATTGTACTTCAAAGCTCTTCTGTAATATGTAGTGAAAGCTCTACTTCTCACACCTTTTAAGGCATTTTATGAAACATATTTCTAAATCACTCTTCCTTCTCTATGTGTTTTTAAAATTATAATTAATTTATACTTTTTTTCTTTAAAAATTTTTATTTACTTTTCTTTCCAATTAGGATCTTTCCAATGCTGACTTTCTTTTGAGGAAAGTAAGCTATGATATTGATTCAGTTCTGGTAGGTCTTAAGAACAAATTGGATCTTTAGAATTATGCTAAAAAGTGGCTAAAATGTCCATGCATGTAATCCCAGAGATCCTACTACTAGGTGTTGGTGCCAAAGAGATTCAATATATATACAATGATTGTGTAGAGAATGGTGTCACTCACATATAACATGTAACACTGCATGTCTCAAAGGGAGTCAGGATAGACATCTCTAGTCTCCTTTCCTTCAAGGGACACTTTAATTTTTACCAAGAAGGGAAGCAGAAGTTTGGGACTAGAAGTTTGGTCATTCTCTCCTCAGAAAGAAAAGATACTAGGCTAATTATATCTATTTATTCCCTTTGCTATTATTAGTCTAGGGGATGTAGTTTTCAGCTTCAAGTTATCTTCTGATTACTCTTCATTAAAGAGGAAAGAAGGACCCTAAGCTCTACATCAAAAGCACAATTCATTTCCCACCAAGTAGTAGTTCCACAATTAACATAATATAGCAGGTGGCAGAGAAACTGACTTATCTTACTTTACAGCAAACAAAAATTAGAGAAATTATACAGAGGAGAATATATGCCAGATTATGCAGAATGAAAGAGTGTTCCTATTGGGCTCTGTTAGAGTTATTAATGAGTTGTTATTTTTATTTTAAAAAATCACATACCCATACAAATAAAACTCAACAGAAAAGAAACTTAACTCTATGAAACTATAATTACCAAATCTGGCCCTAGAGAAGGATGGAGAAAGGTACCTCTTCTTGTTCAATGCAGTGTTAAGGGAGTAGAGGTGTGGAGTATTTTAAGATATTATCATCAGAGTCCAGTATTGACTAATTTTGTGGACCTGTTTCCCCCTGTCCATTTTTTGTGTCTTTACTACAAGGGATGATTTACTTGATGGGGAATAATGAGAGATGCATTCCGAAATGAAAGGTATCAATAAAAATAAGATATGCCTTTAATAAAGAACATATTACCAAATTCAGAAGAATATGTTGGGTAACACCCTTACATTTTTCCTTTCTACAGCATAGAATAGCAGACAAAATTCTCCTCATCAAATGCCTGACTGTTCTGGGATTTGTTATCTTGATGTTCTTTCTCAATTCATTTGTATCAGGCATTCATCTAGATCTTGGTGAGTAGTATGATTTTTTTGTTATTATTATTGGTATATGATGAACCTGATATAAACAAGGGAAGGCAAATTTGACATTGTTATTGTTGTGTCTGATTTTTTGTGACTTTGAGGACCATACTATGCCATTACTATCCATTGGGTTTTTTGTCAAAGATACTGGAGTGATTTGCCATTTCCTTCTCCAGTGGATTAAGGCAAATAGAGGTTAAATGAGTTGTTCAGGTTCATTAAGCTAGTAAGTGTCTGAGGATGGACTTGAATTTATGTCTTCCTGACTCCTAGAGACAAGTTCTCACCCTTAGCTGCCTCAAATTTCACATTGCTGCTATTCAAAGATTCCAAAATCTTATATTATTTTCTCACTAAACACACCTAAGGCCTGAGTAGAGATGTTTATGTGTTTGTATGTATGAAGATTCTTTAATGGTAAGACAGAAATGGAGAGCGGTTTGAACTAGAATGTTTTGATATGGACTACAGGGTGACGTGAACAAATAAGGGTTGGTGACAAGTGATATGAAGCTTAGAAGTGTCAGTTTGCAGAAATGTTGGAAAAAGGTAAGTCCCGATGTCAGGTATTAATCACAGAGCTGTGTGGGTACAAAGGCAATAGCAATGTCTGAAGGGAAGGTCAGTTTAAAACAAAGTCTGAGGTATAACCTCACACCTAGCAGATTGGCTAAAATGAAAGAAGGGGAGAGTAATGAATGCTGGCAATTTGGAACTATGTTCAAAGGGCTATAAAAGAATGCTTGCCCTTTGGTCCAGCCATACCATTGTTGGGTTTGTACCCCAAAGAGATCATAGATAAACAGACTTGTATGAAAATATTTATAGCTGTGCTTTTTGTGTTGGCAAAAAACTGGAAAATGAGGGTATGCCCTTCAATTGGGGAATGGCTGAATAAATTGTGGTATATGCTGGTGATGGAATACTATTGTGCTCAAAGGAATAATAAACTGGAGGAATTCCATGTGAACTGGAAAGACCTCCAGGAAGTGATGCAGAGCAAAAGGAGCAGAGCCAGAAGAACATTGTACAGAGAGCCCAATACACTGTGGTAAAATCGAATGTAATGGACTTCTGCACTAGCAGCAATGCAATGAACCAGGACAATTCTGAGGGATTTATGGAAAAGAACACTACCCACATTCAGGGGAAGAACTACAGGAATGGAAACAGAAGAAAAACAACTGCTTGAACACATGGGTTGAGGCGGACATGATTGGGGATGTAGACTCAAAACTACCACACCAATGCAACTATCAACAATTTGGAAATAGGTCTTGATCAATGACACATGTTAAAAGCAGTGGAAATGCACATCAGCCATGGTGGGGGGAGCTGGGGGGAGTGAAGGGGAAAGTAAGGGCATGAATTATGTAACCATGTTAACTTTTCTAAAAAATAAATATTAACAAATGTTTTAAAAAAACAAAGTCTGAATAGGGGATTGATGAGAATTGGTTAGAGTTAGTGTTGAAGCTTCAGGAATCAGTCTTTTGGAATTATGAACTTTCCCACTTGTTACATTTTCTTATTGGAATTTTAAAGGCCATAACATGTGTACTTGTGCCTTGAATTTCTCTTGAAAATCCTTCAGCTGGAGAGCTCCTACTGCTGCCCTCATCCTGATGCATGCCTACAGCAAATGTTGAATCTGGGCAGCAGTAGATGTGTCATTCTTGTTTGGGAGGAAGGTAAGGTAGAAGGATCATGAGGAGAAAAGTGAGCAGGCTCTCTCAGGAGGTAGGGACACAGTGAATATTTTTCTCTTTTGGGTGATGTATACCCTTTATGAGGAAGAAGCAAAGATGGAAGCTTTTAAAAGGTATAAAGAGATAAGATGATATCAGCGGCTTATTTGAATGTAGCCAAAATAAACTTAGGTTACTGTGTTTGCCATACTTACCATAGGTTTCCCAATTTTAGACATATAAGACTATAAAGAGCAGAGAATAGCAATACTAGGTCGTTATCTATTCTTTATTGAGTAAAAGAAATGTTTTTAAAGAAATGAAAATTGAGCCACTGTATTTTTTTATTCTGAACTTAACAAATAGCAAATGAAATGGACATTACTATGTGCATAGTATGGTCATGAAACTTAAGTTTCACATTATTTATAGCTTCCTTTCCTTTTGAATGTAATAAACTCACTGTGTAATTTTTAAAGATGTCTTTCTTGCTGATTTTCTTTCTCTTCCTTCCTTCCTTCCTTCCTTCCTTCCTTCCTTCCTTCCTTCCTTCCTTCCTTCCTTCCTCCCTTCCTTCCTTTTTTCTATTTTCTATTTTCTAAGTAAATAATTATATTTTCAGTAAATGGGGATAGTTTTCTCTTTTCTAATCCTTATGGCTTTAATTTCAGCTTCTTTTATTATTGTTATAGTCTAGAATTTTTAGAACTATGGCCAACAACAACGACAAAAGGGAGCATCTTTACTTTGTCCTGGTATTTATTGGAAAATCTTCAAACGGTTTTCTTTCACATATAATCTAGTCTTTTCATTTTGAAAGCTATTTTATATTATATTAAAAGATCCTTCTGTGCCAACATTTTGAATGCTTTGTTTTTGTCAGCATAAATGAGTGTCATAGTCAAAAGCTTTTTATGTATCTATTTATAAAATCAAAGATTTGAGATGTTTTTGTTTTTAATGCATTTCATCCTGTTGTTCTCCCAATGTTAAATCACAATGCATGCCTGATATAAATCCAACATGATCTTAATTAAATAATTTATTGGGATCAATTACTGTGTCTTTTTGCTATGATTTAATTACTGTTAGAATTTAATTAATGTAAATTTAGTTAATAATGAAATAGATATTAATTAATTATTCTATTCTGGGGTTTCTTTCTTTGCTTTGTCCTTGTCTTGTTTAAATATTAGGACTATATTTGTGTCATAAGTTGAATTTGATAGCATAGTTTCTCATTTTTGAGAATAATTTGTACAATATAGGTATAAAATGCTCCTTAAGACCTTGATAGAATTCCAATTGGATCAGGGTTGTTTTTCTCCCTTGATAGTGTCTTAACTAGCTCTTTTATCTTTGCTGAGATTGAGTGACTTAAGATGTCTATTTGTTATTCTCTTAATTGGGATATTTTATTTTTTGTAGCTAGTCTATTGCTTTTGAGTCCTTAGACGTGTTCATATATTCCTACCTATAGTAGTTTTGGATAATTCTTTGATATTATTTTCTGTTTTTTTTGTAATGTCACTGTTAATTTGTTTTATTTTGTTAATTTGATTTTTCTCCCTTTTATTAATCGAGTTGACTAAAGTTTTGTTTTTCTTTTCAAAGAAACAACTACTTAAAAATACGAATTCTGTTATCTTTCTGGTTTCCAAATGATCTATTTCTCCTCTAATTTTCAAGTTTTTTCTTTTATACTTATTTTTGATTTGTTTATTTGTTGTTTCCAGTGTTTAACACTGTATAATCAGTAAATATCTTCTTAATGTATTTTTTTAAAATCATTTATTAATATTCATTTTTAACATGGTTACATGATTCAAGCTCCTACTTTCCCCTTCACCCCCTGCTATTCCCCCACACATAGCTGATGCACATTTCCACTGGTTTTAACATGTGTCCTTGTTGAAGACCTATTTCCAAATTGTTGATATTTGCATTGGTGTGGTAGTTTCGAGTCCACATCCCCAATCATGTCCTCCTCAGCCCATGCTTTCAAGCATTTGTTTTTCTCATATGTTTCCTCTCCTGTAGTTCTTCCTCTGAATGTGGGTAGCATTCTTTACCATAAATCCCTCAGAGCTGTCCTGTGTCATTGCTTTCTACTGGTACAGAAGTCCATTGTATTTGAATTTTACCATAGTATATCAGTCTCTGTGTACAGTGTTCTTCTGGCTCTGCTCCTTTTGCTCTGCATCAGTTCCTGGAGGTCTTTCCAGTTCACCTGGAACTCCTCCAGTTTATTATTCCTTTGAGCACAATAGTATTCCATCACCCGCATATACCACAGTTTGTTCAGCTATTCCCCAATTGAAGGACATACACTCCTTTTCCAGTTCTTTGCCACCACAAAAAGCGCAGCTATAAATATTTTCGTACAAGTCTGTTTATCTATGATCTCTTTGGGGTACAAAC
>NC_058132.1:482363824-482388696 GCF_016433145.1 Gracilinanus agilis
TTTGTACAAAAGCTTTTTAGCTTAATATAATCAAAACCATTTAATTTACATTTTGTAATTTGCTCTAACTCTTGCTTGGTTTTAAAATCTTTCCTTTCCCAGAGATCTGACAGGTATACTATTTTGTGTTCACTTAACTTATTTATAGTTTCCCTCTTTATATTCAAGTCATTCACCCATTCTGAATTTATCTTGGTGTAGGGTGTGAGAGGTTGATCTAAACCTAATCTCTCCCATATTGTTTTCCAAATTTCCCAGCAGTTTTTGTCAAATAGTGGATTCATGTCCCAAAAGTTGGGCTCTTTGGGTTTATCATATACTATCTTGCTGATGTCATTAAGCCCAAGTCTATTCCACTGATCCTCCCTTCTATCTCTTAGCCAGTACCATATTGTTTTAATAACTGCTGCTTTATAGTATAGTTTAATATAGTATAGTTTAACTGCTAGGCACCCTTCCTTCACATTTTTTCCCATTATTTCCCTTGATATTCTTCATCTTTTGTTATTCCATATGAAGTTTGTTATAGTTTTTCCTAATTCAGTAAAGAAGTTTTTTGGTAATTTGATAGGTATGGCACTAAATAGATAAATTAATTTAGGTAGAATGGTCATTTTATTATGTTAGCTCATCCTACCCATGAACAATTAATGGTTTTCCAATTGTTGAGATCCAGTTTTATTTGTTTGGAAAGTGTTTTGTAGTTGTTTTTGTATAATTGCTGTGTTTGTTTTGGTAGATAGATTCTCAAGTACTTTATATTGTCTAGGGTGATTTTAAATGGTGTTTCTCTTTCTACCTTTTGCTGCTGTGATGTGTTGGAAATATATAGAAATGCTGATGATTTATGTGCATTTATTTTGTATCCTGCAACTTTGCTAAAGTTGTTGATTATTTCTACCAGCTTCTTAGTTGATTCTCTAGGATTTTTTAAGTAGACCATCATATCTGCAAAGAGTGATAGCTTAGTCTCCTCATTGCCTATACTGATATCTTCAATTTCTTTTTTCTTCTCTATTTGCTACTGCTAGTGTTTCTAGTACTATGTTGAATAATAGAGGTGATAATGGGCATCCTTGTTTCACTCCTGATCTTATTGGGAAGGCTTCTAATTTATCCCCATTGCATATAATGCTTGTTGTGGTTTAGGTATATACTGTTTGTTGTTTTTAAGAAAGGTCCTTCTATTCCTATACTTTTCAATGTTTTCAATAGGAATGGATGCTGTATTTTGTCAAAGGCTTTTTCAGCATCCATTCAGATAATCATGTGATTTTTGTTTGTCAGACTGTTGATATGGTCAATTATGTGAATGGTTTTCCTAATGTTGAACCATCCTTCCATTCCTGGTATAAATCCCACCTTATCATGGTGGATGATCTTCTTAATTACTTGTTGGAGTCTCTTTGCTAATATTCTATTTAAGATTTTTGCATCTTTGTTCATTAGGGAGATTGGTCTATAGTTTTCTTTCTCTGTTTTTGGTCTACCTGGCTTTGGCATCAGTACCATATTTGTGTCATAAAAGGAATTTGGTAGGACTCCTTTGCTTATCATATCAAATAATTTGTATAGTATTGGGATTAGTTGCTCTTTGAATGTATGATAGAAATCACTTGTGAAACCATCAGGTCCTGGTGATTTTTTCTTAGGCAGTTCTTTGATGGCTTGTTCAATTTCTATTTCTGATATGGGATTATTTAGGTATTCTATTTCTTCTGCTGTTAATCTAGGCAATTTATATTGTTGTAAATATTCATCCATATCTCCTAAATTGTTATATTTCTTGCCATATAATTGGGCTTAATAGTTCTTAATGATTGCCTTAATTTCCCCTTCATTAGAAGTGAGGTCTCCCTTTTCATCTTTAATACTGCCAATTTGGTTTACTTCTTTCCTTTTTCTTATTAGATTGACCAGTACTTTGTCAATTTTATCTGTTTTTTCAAAATACCAGCTTCTAGCCTTATTTATTAATTCAATAGTTCTTTTACTTTCAATTTTATTAATTTCTACCTTAATTTTTAGTATTTCTAACTTAGTTTTCATCTGGGGGTTTTTAATTTGCTTGCTTTCTAATTTTTTGAGTTGCATACCCAATTCATTAATCTCTGCCCTCCATAATTTGTTAATGTATGCACTCAAAGATATAAATTTCCCCCTGAGTACTGCCTTGGATGCATCCCACAGAGTTTGGTAGGATGTCTTATCATTGTCATTCTCTTCAATGAAATTGTTGATTGTTTCTATGATTTCTTCTTTGACAAATTGGTTTTGGAGAATCATATTGTTTAATTTCCAATTGGTTTTTGATTTGCCTGTCCAGGTGCCCTTACTAATTATTATTTTTATTGCATTATGATTTGAGAAGGTTACATTTATTATATCTGCTTTTTTGCATTTGTTTGCAATGATTCTATGCCCTATTACATGGTCAATCTTTGTGAATGTACCATGTGCAGCTGAAAAGAATGTGTATTCCTTTTTGTCCCTATTTATTTTTCTCCACATATCAATTAAATCTAATTTTTCTAGGACTTCATTCACCTCTCTTTCCTCTTTCTTATTTATTTTTTGGTTTGATTTATCTAGATCTGAAAAGGGAATATTTAGATCTCCCACTATTATGGTTTTACTATCTATTTCCTTCTTGAGCTCTGCCAGTTTCTCTTTTATGAATTTGGATGCTATACCACTTGGTGCATATATATTGAGCAGTGTTATTTCCTCATTGTTTATACTGCCTTTAATCAGGATGTAATGACCTTCTCTGTCTTTTTTAATCATATCTATTTTTCCTTTGGCTTTGTCAGAGATCATAATAGCCACTCTTGCCTTCTTTTTCTCATTTGATGCCCTAAAGATTTTGCTCAAGCCCTTAACCTTAAACTTGTGTATGTCTACCTGCCTCATATGTGTTTCTTGTAGACAACATATGGTAGGATTTTGGTTTCTGATCCACTCTGCTATTTGCTTCCATTTTATGAGCGAGTTCATCTGATTCACATTCAGAGTTACAATTATCAGTTGTGCATTCACTGACATTTTTGTATCTTCCCCTAGACCCACCTCTTCTTCTTACACTATTTTCTTTTAAACCAGTGGTTTGCTTTGAGCCAGTATCCCTTATCCCCTCCCTTGACTGACTTCCTTTTCTTCCCCCTCCCTTGTTATTCCCCTCTTTTTCTTTTTTAAAGGCCTAATGAATTCCCTCCCCCTTCTTCTCCCCTCCCTTTTTTGACCTCCCCACTCCCCAGCTTCCTTTGGTTTATCCCTTCTGGCTTTCTCAGTAGGTTAGATAGAGTTTTTTATCCGAATGGATAATAAAGCTACTCTTCCCTCTCCAGGATAATTACACTGAGAGTAAGATTTGATTATTAACTCTTAATGCTCTCTTCCTCTCTTTCTTATAATAGTATTTATCCCCTCCCCTTCCCATGCTCTCTTTGTGTGTAATAGAATATTCTATTTTTCTTATTTACTCAGATTTTTCTTGGTGTCCCCTACTATTCCCCCCTTCTTTCCCACCCCCCATGTCATCTTAGACCATTTAGTATCCTGCCCTCTACCTATGAATTATTCTTCTGGTTGCTATAATAGTGAATATTATAATAGTGAATAGCGTTCACTACAGAGAATTATACATAGCATTTCTCCACATAGTAATATAGACAATTAGATCTTATTTAAGCCCTTAAGGAGTCAAATTTAAAAAATTATGAGTTTTCTTTCTTTTCCCTCTGTTTCTTATTTACCTTTTCATGTTTCTCTTAATTTTTGTGTTTGGATATCAAACTTTCCATTTAGTCCTGGTCTCTTTTGTGCAAAAACTTTGAAATCTTCAATTTTGTTGAATGCCCATACTTTCCCCTGGAAATATATAGTCAATTTTGATGGGTAGTTGATCAATGGCTGAAGGCCCAGCTCTCTTGCCTTTCTGAATATCATATTCCAAGCCTTGAGGTCTTTTAGCGTGGAGGCTGCCAGATCCTGTGTGATCCTGATTGGTGCTCCTTGATATTTGAATTGTCTCTTTCTCGCTTCTTGTAAGATTTTTTCTTTTACTTGAAAGCTCTTGCATTTGGCTATTATATTCCTGGGTGTTGACTTTTCTGGGTCCAGTGTAGAGGGTGATCTATGGATCCTTTCAATGTCTATATTGCCCTCTTGTTGTAGGACTTCAGGGTAATTTTGCTGAATAATTTCTTTAAGTATGGAGTCCAAGTTTCTATTAATTTCTGCTTTTTCTGGAATACCAGTGATTCTCAAATTGTCTCTTCTAGACCGGTTTTCTTGGTCTCTCACTTTCTCATTGAGATATTTCATGCTTCCTTCTATTTTATCAGACTTTTGACTTTGTTTTATTTGTTCTTGTTGTCTTGAGAGATCATTGGATTCTGATTGCTCAATTCTAGACTTTAGGGACTGGTTTTCCTTTTCAATCTGGTCATTTCTGGTCTTCAGTTGACTTGCCTCACTTTCCAATTGAGAAATTCTGCCTTTTAAACTGTTATTTTCTTGCCAGATCTCTTCCATCTTCCTCAACATCTCATTTTTGAACTCTTCAATAGCTTGTGACCAGTTATTATTGTTTTGGGAAGCTTTGGATACTTGTTTGTCCTCCTTTGTTGTCTGGATTTTCTCTGTGTAAAAGTTGGGGAGTGTTCCAGATTTTTTCTTGATAATCTTTTTCTTCTGGGGTTCTTGGCTTGCCATTGTTAGCCCGCCCCTCTTCAGCTTTGTCTTCACACTCAGGGTCTGCCTGCACTTTCTAAGCTCCCGAGGGCTCCAGTCTCCTTGTCCTTATGATCAAGCCTCCTGGTTGTCTCCGGTCTGCCCCTCTGCCCAAGGCTCCTTCAGCAGTCTCAAGGGCTGCTTCTACAGTAGCGCTCCTGTCTGCACCGGGTCCCCACTCGAGGTCCATGCCTGCACTCGAGATCTTTGTTTGCATCTAGGGCAATGTCTTCACCTGCGCAGATGCTCGGGAAAGTTTATGCTCTTTCTTTAGCCACTTGGGGTCCTACATCTTGCAGCTCTCAGGTACAAGCCCTGGATCTGCTAGTGACTTAATGGTTGCCCCAATCCTGCTTTTACTCTTGTGTGTTGGCCTTGGCGCTGTGGTGGTATGGGGGATGGTGGAGGGGCTTCTTCCTCACATGTTTTAGTGAGAGCTTTTTCACCCCTTTATAGCATGGAAATGCCCCGATTCCGTGTACCTTCAATGCTGCGCCCTGTTGTGGGGTTCCTTCGTTGGTCTGGATTCGTTTTTATGTCCCCTTGAGGAGTCCTGTATGCTTCAGTTAGGAGAGATGGAGCAGCTGCTCCTTACTCTGCCAGAATCTTAACCGGAAGTCTTCTTAATGTATTTTTGCTCAAGGTTTCTACTCAAGGTTTTTGTTCAAGGATATTTTCTTGGCCCTTTGATCTCATCATTCTACTTTCTCTTTCTTCAATATCATTTATTCTCATAATGTCCACCATTGCCTTTGTGCAGGTAATTTTTAAATCTCTGTCTCTATTCCTTTCCACTTTCTTCCATTGTACATTCATATCTCCAATTACTTTCAGGTCATCTTCAGCTGGATATCTCACTTGCACCTTTTATTCACTAAGTCTAAAACTGAACTCATTTAATTTCTTCTTAACTGTTGAGCTCATAATTCTGATCTCACCATTAGTGTCTGAGGTATCACCATGACCTTAGACCCTTGTATTTATAATCTGTAGTTATTTTTGATCCTTTCCTCCTATTGGGTTCAGTCTGACCTAGTAAGGAAGGAGCCATGAATAAATCTCAAAGAAGACACTTCTGTGCTCTGCCAAAGGTCACATGCAAGGCTGGGCCTATTGCAGGAGCTGGAGGTCGTTATCTGGGTTGATCTTTTGTCCCCTTGAAATGTTTGGGTCTCTTCATAAACAAGATTCATTGGGTCATCTGATAGAATTGCTTTTCAGAGATGATGTAATGGCACAATGACAAAGCAGAAAATTCTCTATAAAAATCTACCTCTACGGATTATTAAATGGAGCTGTGTAAACCCTCTTGCCTGACCCTGACTTCATTTTTTTCAGAGCTTGCACCCTGATAAAAGCTGCCCAATGCTGACACTCTCCATTAATGGATTAAATCCTGTTGATGTCCCCTCCATATTTTCTCTTACCTCCATCTTTTCTCTACATTCCCATTGCCAGGACCTCATATAGACTTTTATAACCTCTCAACTGGACTGTTGCAAATATAACTGACCATGTAAACAAAGTCTTTCAAAGGGCGTACTGTCCTATTTATACCTTATAAGCTCGGGGGGGGGGAGAGGGGGGAAAGTGACAAGTGTCCTCATTACAATTCAAACTCTTATTGGAAAGTTAGGTTCCCAGAACAAGGCTACATCTTCCCTTTAGTGTTTTAGGGGTATCCCTGAGGGATTGGGATTATTCTTGCTAATGCTATTGTAAGAAATAAAATTAATATAAAAAAGGAAAGCTTTAAAAATATTATGTTTTTTTATAGATTTATTAGTAGCCATTAGAAAATGGAGCCACATGCCATGCTCACTAAGTCAGTTTAAAAGGCCCACCATTACCTGCCACCACCATGCTAGATTAGGAGCAAAAGAGCAAAGAGCCAAACCAGTCCCTCAGTTTTTATCCCTCTGTCTACATCATTACATAACTGTCTACATCATCATGCAAGACAGGAAGCCAGTGGGATCATGGGAAATATAGTTCAAGGACCCCAAAATTTCCAATAACACATTTCCCAATGTGATCCTGGTAGGGAGAGAAGTCTCCCCAAAATGATCACAAAAACATAAATAACTTATAAATTATAGTAATTTGCAGATAAAAAGAAAATAGGGCAAGACCAATGATCCTATGATTGCTAGGTACATTGACAAAAAGCCAATTAGGGGGCAGTCCCCTTTGGCATAAGAGTGTAAATTCAAAATAAATGCATTCAACCCCCCATAGTTCAATCAACTGCACCCAAAGTTCATTCTGTATCTTCTTGATGCAGTGTAGGTTTCTGCAGGCATCTTCATAGTGCCTTCTCCAAACAGGTTAATTGTCTGGGTTCTGGGGAGGTAGCAATTTTTTTTATCCTGAAATTACTTTCAAAAGAATTTAAACTTTACATTATAGATTATAATACATATATACACCCCTCAGGAGAATTAATAACACATTCCCCTCTGAAGAGGATAGAGACAAACACTCAGATCAGCTAAGGGTAAATGGCTGAGTTGCAAGGTTGTATGAGTCAATTATGAAAAGAAATCCAAAAACAGAAAAAAATTAAAAAAAACTGAGAAAAAATAACTTGTGGATGATATATAAAATGTCAAAGTCTTATGTGCAAAAATGTAAGTAAAGGAAAAATAAACTTAAAACAGGTCCAATTAAAGTGATTTAAGCAATTGTGCACTTACTCATTTAGTAGTCATGACTACAGAAAGTTGCCACACTTATAAAAGAGAAGAAAGGACCAAATATTTGTGTAAAAGGGGAAGTGCCTTTCCCTGGTCTGATTTGCCTTTACTCTCAGGGATAGGGTGAGCCAGGATGATAGCCAACCTTTAGTACTTGACTAGGATGTGGTTCAGAGACCTGAGCCTCTAAAATATGTAAGAACAGCTGTGATCTGGAACCCCAAACACTAGATTCAAGTCCTTAGTATTGGCATTAGAAGGTTTGTCAATCTTACCTGCATTGGTATGGTTTTTCTTGAACTTGTGGTTCTAGGCACTGTGCAGATTCTCATCAATCCCATTGGGATTATTGGTCTCCACAACATTGTGTTTCTTGGCATTGTATAGTGGCTCTTTTGTTCCCTTCTCCTGGAATCAGACACAATCATTAATCATAGTCCCATAACATTTATCAATAAATGGCAGGTTACCATAGTCAAAGGCTTTTGGGGCATGCATTAATATTATAGCAAATTTATATTTGTATTAAACTTATATTACTGTAAAATCAAACACAATTAATATTGCCAATGTGTTCAAGTAAAAAAAATGAGAGAAAAAGAAACTCAAATGCTGTATTGCACATATAAGGAAAGAAAATAATAAAAAAGTTTTAAAAATCAAAAATATATAGCTTAAAATTAGTGACACACTGTGGTAGAACACAAAGGTTTCTCACCCAAAAATAAGATTCATTTCCTTTTAAACTTTACCATGAACTACTGTGAATGCAAATTATTTTTACAAAATAGCAAATTTATAAAAACAAAACAGTAGGGGCAGCTGGGTAGCTCAGTGGATTGAGTGTCAGGCCTAGAGTCGGGAGGTCCTATGTTCAAATCCAGCCTCAGACACTTCCCAGCTGTGTGACCCTGGGCAAGTCACTTGACCCCCATTGCCCATCCTTACCACTCTTCCACCTAGGAGCCAATACACAGAAATTAAGGGTTAAAAAAACAGAAATAGAGTAGATAATGCACATTCAAATAAAGTACCAAAATTTCCCCAAATTATGATAACACATTTAATGACAATAGCAAACAAGCCTACTATCATATAAGATTTACATGAGTTTCTATGTATCCACTTGTTGTGTGATATTTTTAAAATGTATACTTGTCAGAAATTCAACAGATATAGGAAATCATTCAACCTTGGCTGAGATATTTTTAACAAAATCTATTATTGCCTCCATTCAAATGTGGGACAGAACCTAGAAAAAGAACAACACAAAGCTGATAAAAAACACTTTAAATTCTTAAAGTCATCATATTCTTCAAGGTTGTATACAATTGCAACCAGTTTTGATGGAGTCCATTCATCATCCTATGTAACAATTAACAAAGGCAAAGTAAAAGAAAAGACTTGTAAAAGCAACATGTGATCCCAATAGTTGAGATGACAAATCCAGGCTACCTAAGACTTATGGGCTTTTACAACTTAAAAAAAATTGTGTAAGATTTTCATGGGTTTTTTACAATGACATGCTATTCAGTAAAATCATGGGTAAATGTTACATATTCAGTAAAATAATATAACAGAATAGATATTAATTAGCATAATACAGATAAACTTTTAAAAAAAGGAAATTTTAACCTTAAAATTAGCAAATACAATAATATAAGCAAATGACAAGTTACAAGCAGTATAGTCAAAAACCTTTTTTACCAATCAGAATATAGTTGTTCACTATTAGGGAGGTCCAATAAAATCATGAACAGGGTTTATCTAATAGACCAAAACATAGTAGCTTAAAATGATTTAGTGTAACAGAAAGATATTGATCAGATTAACATATGAACTTAAAACAAAAAAATTAAGTACAGAGACTTTTAAAAAAAAACAGTGGAGTCTGAGGAGGTTTACTAATTTTATCTCCAGACTATTAAAGTTTTTTTTTATCCATTCAAGTTCCTTTTATTTGAGCTCTGGGATCTCCCATGGTAAGGGAGAATTTTGCACTGAGCATAGCATGCATGATCCTCATAATGGGTATTTTTCAGAGGTTGGGCAGGCTCAAATGGCCAGGGTGCATACTTAGGGGAATGAATCTCTCCCTTGAGTCTCAGGCAGGATAATTGCAAGTAATGGTAGTTAGGAAAAATACCATTCCATAACTGGGATCTATTTGAAATAGGCAAATAGGCCATGCTTGCCTTTCTACATCCTGTTTAAAGAGTAGCCTTTCTTTCCCCTTCCGGTAAAATGCTAGGACCCATGTGCTATCTCAATCCCCTCCCGCACAGACAGAGCATGGAGGCCTAATTGGGACTGGAAAAGCCCCAGGCTCAAAAACCCACGTAGGGGGGTGGTTAAGAGTTAGAAGCTCTCCTCAGGTAAAAGCCCTTTTAGGAGGCTAATTATTGTCTAAGAGGAAACATCAGCTTTTCCAGGGCAGGCATCAAGGAAACTCTCAGCTATGCACAATGAAAAAGAAGGGGAGTTATACTTCTGAAGTTTCGGGAGATTGGATCCAAGCAATAGAGGCAACAGAAAGGACCAGCATCTCCAGGCACTGTCTGGGTTAGGGAACAGTAGCAAAGGAGTTCCAGTTCCACTGAGGAGTTGAGTGGGCAGCCAGTGGGTGAAGGATCAGGAAGATCAGGAATAGAAGTGGCAGAAATAGGCACCTGGGGCTATTAGCAGCAGCATGGCTTTTACTAAATTTATTTAGGCTATCTTAAGAAAAATTGAAAGTTCATTCTCCAACTTCAGGTGGTTGCCAAAAATTTAAGAAATAAAATTAATACAAAAAAGGATAGCTTTAAAAATATCATGGTATTTTATAAATTTATAATTAGCCATTAGAAAATGAAACCGTGTGCCATGCTCACTAAAGTTAGTTTAAAAGGCCTGCCATTACCTGCTGCCACCATGATGGATCAGGAGCAAAAATGCAAAGAGCCAAACCAGACCTTCAGTTTTTATCCTTCTGACTACATTATTTCATAACTATCTATGTCATCATACAAGACAGGAAGCCAGTGGGTTCATGGGAAATGCAGTTCAAGGATGCCAAAATTTCCAATAACACGCTATTAAGCCCCCCATATTGCTATATTCTATCCAAAGATAATTCACAGTTAAGTTAGCTTCTACCTAATGTCACTGACTGATCTAATGATTATTATTGCCATGGTATCACTTAATCAATTGACATTCATTAATTTACAAAGGTATATTGAGAAGATATAGCAAGAGAAGTATAAAACATGCCTCTAAAATGGTAGCACACTCTTTCTTATATTACCTTGGTACCTGGGAAGCAGGCCTGAAAGGCCAAGAGATAGTATATTCATGTGTTGGCCTTGGGAGGGAGGGTGTGGAGAGATAGGGAACTGGCAGTAGGAGTCTGCTCCATGCACTCTCTTCCCCCACCTGGAAGTTTAATGAAATTATTGCCTTTCTCCCACTCAGAAAAGAGATCCAGGGTTGTGCTAATGGGAATCTTTTGTACCAATGTTCAGCACTTAATCAAAGAAGCCTTTTCCTTATCATGTGCTTAAACATTCAGAAAACAATTGTCTTGTCCCAAAGTCTCTGTGAGGGATGGCATCAGGCTTAGCATATTACATGCTTGTTAGGATTGGGATCTCATTGACCAGTCTCTTGCTAAGCATATCAGCCCATTAATAGAATCTAAGTCCCATCAAATCTTGATGCCTCCCCAGGAATAATTCTCTACTGTCAGATGGTCTCACACATATTTGTCAAATGGATATTTTACACTTATTTTGTCTTGCTTGGCTTTCAGTGCAGGCTAAAATTATCTGTTGATCATCCTGCATTAAGAGACACATGTTTTATTTGAGAGTTTTTATTAAACTACACCCTCAGTTCTCTTTTCTAAATAATTCCAGTTACTTTAATGTTTCTTCTATAACGGTATTTCCCAATCACTTTTTAATTGTCATGGCTCTCTGCTGAACCCTTTCTATTTTATTCACCTTCCTCTTGAGGCAGAAAGCCCAGAATTAGATATGCCTTCCTCACTCTTTTCTGCCAGATGACATTCCTTACCTCCTTCAAAATTTTCTAGACTCATCTCTGTGAAGCTTTGACTGATTAATTCCACCTGAATCCAATCATTCCATTCACTCAAGGAATGCTCATCATTCTTTCTGTTTTCTACTTTCTACATAGCCCTCATTTTAAAGCAATTAAGTATGCCGATTATTTTGTAAATTTGTGAAAACAAAAATTTATATATAAAAAAGAGACATTGCAGAGAAAGTGGGGTAGTTTGTTTCATAAAATTTAAATCATTGTGTCATGGAAAGAGCATGGCACTTGAAATCATATCTGGATTTGAATCCCAGCTTTGCCAGTATGTGAACTTTAGACAGATACACCATCTCTTTTGTATCAGTTTCACCATTTTTCAAAATGAGTGGGCTAGAAGATCTGATCTCCAAGTTTCCTTTTGAGCTTTTACTTGCTAGTTTCATCTTCTTTAAAGTTACATGCCATTTCCTCTGAATTTTAAAATTTTGTCTCTCTCATTAGACTTGTAATTTTCTTAAGTTAGAAAGTATTTTTTGTTCTTTCTTCATATCTCTAATTCTCAATGCAGTGCCTGACATTCAGTAAATTCATTTTGATTGAAATAGTGAAGTTCTCTATTAAATCTAAAATCCAATTACACAGAAATTACCTATATGAATCATTTGAAAAATAAAACTATTGTAGAAAGGAAGGCATACCTAGAATTCTTTATTTATTTGTACATATGTTCCTCTCTTTCTTTCATTTCTATGTTTTTCTCTACATATCCATCTGTGACTGACCTTCCTGGTGTATGGAGTATGAAGGCAGGATCATTAGTATGAGGGACTTGCAGAGCCCTTTTCAGGGCTGTTCATACATCTTTCCTGTCTACCTTTCACCCAACTCTAATTCCAAGAAGCTATAGTATGCATAGTAGCTATATCCCAGTGAAATTATATCCACAGATGGAGTAAATCAGATTGAGGCTAACTACAAAGCCACAAACCTGTTAGTAACTTTGGGGAATGTCTACCTCAAGCATATGAAGACTTTCCCTAAAAGGGGTGGATGAGAACAATTTGTTCTAACAGCCATGAAGGTGGCTGAGGCTATGGAGCACCTAAAGCTTATACATCAAAGAAACCAAAGTCATCTCTTGCATCCCAGGCCATAACTAGTTGTCCTTAACATTTGTCTTGTCACTGGATTTGATGACTCTGGAAGAGAGAGTGAGGCTGATGACCTTGTGTAACTCTGCCTGACTTAAGTTCACTGGTCACCACTGAAAACAAAGGATGAACAACAATACCATCCCTGTTAGAATCTAATTTGTTTTCATTCAGGACCCATTCTTTTGCCTTCTTGGGTAATTCTTTCTGATTGCTGGTTCAGTGCCCTCTATTTGGCTGTTTCTTTGAATGAATGGAATGGGAAGTGATTTCTGCCTTGAATTTTCTTTATCCAGTGATTTCTTTCGTGCTTTCTAAGTCTTCGTTAGAAGCCTTCAGAATAGGAGATCCATTTTTCCTTACTTTCTTACATAAATACCTAATTAGAGATATTAATCATGCAGAAACCTTGTATTAAGTAGTTGGAAAACTGAAGATTGCTCCCTGTTAGCATACCAATGTTCAAGATCTGATTTCTGTTACCCTATTATTAAATTTAAATACTTTAATTCCTGGAGTGGAGATATTATTTTAATTTTCTTTGGATTTTCATGATTCTAGAAAATGGGAATAATATTAAAACAGAGAATATAATGATGGTTCCCCTTCACATAAAATTGAGAATTCTCCCCTCTTATAAAACTACAATTGAGAACTGTTCCATATTTAATTTTCTACTGAGCACCATGAAAGGCAAATGCTAGAGTGTTAAAAATGTAATAACTTTTAATTGCATTTGGTAGATTGGATCTGAAATCTTATTGTTGCAGTAGAATTCTTTATCACACCCTAGACTTGATGCAATTTTAACATTATGAACTTTTAATCACCATGAGAATATTAGGGAGCTTCCTTAGGTAATTTAAAAGAACAAAATCAATGTATTTGATGATAAAGGGCTTCCACTGCAGAGTTCTTTGGGGTTCTCAGCAATTATTTTGTTTCTAATTTTATATGGAAGTCTACTTTGAAGCAATACTAAAGCAAACACTTTTAAAACATAAAGGCAAATATTCTAGAATAATTTTATACTTTAATCCTAGCATCGTTCTGTCCTTTAACTTTGAAAAAGAAGAAAATGCCAAATTCTCCTGGAGTCATAAAAATATGCTAAAATTCTCTATAAATATTCTGAATAAATTATATATGAAACTATGTATGTCCTATTATATTTGGAACATTTCCACACATAATTACCAATAGAATTCATAATGACAATTATTGGCATTTTTTGAAATAAAGTTGTGTTTATTATGACAGATGTCGAGATCTCTGTATAGTTAGAAACATATGATTATAAAATACATTGACCCTTGCTGATTTTCAGAAACCCTGAATTGAATAGCAGAGCATACAGACATATTTTGCTTACTATTACACTAACCAATGTCATTTTTCAGGAAATGTTGTTACATTTTTTCCAAACCCCACATTAACATAGTGAAATATTGCCCTAATGTTAGTTCATTTTTTTCATTCACTTCATAATCTTTGATCTATCCTGTTTCAACATATTCCTCTTAGCTTAGTCTCACATGGACCCTTCCATTTTCCTCAGGTCATACAGGCATCTAAATACCCTTGGCTATGACACAGCTTTGTTCAGTGTTGTCCTGATGCTCATTTCAGTGATCTTTGCTTAGATGATCCGTTTTACTATCTCACCCTAACCAACCCTACCTAAGAATGTAAGCTAGATAATTAAAGGCTGAATGTATATATAATAAATAGTGATGGACATGGGGGCACTAACAACTTGGGACAATCAGGAAAGGCTATTTCAAGGAAATGGAGATTTAGTTGAACCTTCAAAGGAATAAAAAGATTCTAAGAAGCAGAGATGAGCATAGAGAATAGGCATTGGAGGCATTGGAGCAGACAGCATTAGGAAAGACCCAGGGATAGGAAATCTAACGTGTTTAGGGAACATCAAGTAGGTTAGTTGGGTTAGAGAAAATGCTTGAGGGGGAGAAGTGAAAACCAGGTTAGAAAAGTTCATCACCAGAAGGTTTTCATTCTTAATATTTACATTTGCTTTGTCACGTAATAAATACATGCAGTAGTACTTGGAAAATGTACAGTTTTCTTCTTTCAAGCCTAAAGGGTGATTGTATTATACATTTGTTAAAAGTGATTCTTCAGTACTCCTCAGAAGGAGTAAATATTGTCACATGATTAAAGAAAACAGAATAGGGCCTAGAATAAGAACCCTTAGAAACTAAGATATTGGTTCAGTTGAATCCCCAGAGCAGCTATGAAGGTGACAACTCCTTTGTCTCCTACAGTCCTCACTTCCTCACTCATCCCTTGTTTTTGGTACCATATATTTCAATGTCACTGTCTCAAAAAGAGTGATTAAGGTCTTCATTGAAGATATGAAAGTCTTCAAAGCCAGAAGAAGGAAATAAATATAAGAATTTAGTGATGATCTGAATGAAGGACAGAAAAATATGGCCCTGGGGAAGTCATAGAGATATTTAGGGATAATATGGATCAAATTGAAGGTTACTTTACACCATTTTTTGTCAAAATACTTCAAACAAGGTCTGACATTAAACTTTCTGCTCTGCTTCCTATTAGACCAAGGAGATTAAGAAAGAGGACCTGGTCTTCCTTTCTAGACAGACCTCTGGGTATATATCCCCCCAAGAACAAAATGATCTTTCTAAGGTCTAATGGTATTTTCAAGAATACAACAAAGTTCTTGGACTGGGAATATCACTACTAGTCTATATCCCAAAGAGATAAAAGAAAAGAGAAAAGGAACTATTTGTTTAAAATGTGTTAATTTGTCATTTTCTGGAGTGAATTCACAAAATTTTTACAAATACTTTCTTCTTTTTTGCATATATTACGTGCATTGTGCCTCTCATTTTTTCCTCTACTGCTCATAGTTGTGAATGTACATGGTTACCTAGATGAAAATGAAAATTAAGTTACTAACAAAATAACATGAATGCAAAAGTTAAATGTATGAATGCAGAGGATTGAATATAAAATGAAAATAGTGGGAGACTTAAATATACCTTTTTTAAGATCTAAACAAATGACTAAAATATTAAGAAGTAAGAAATGAAACACTTGAACAGAAAGTTTGGAAAACTTAGATATTGTAGATTTCCGCTAACCTTTGAATGAGAATAGAAAGGAATATAAATATTTTCAGCTGACTATGGATTTATTACAAAAATTTACACATGTATTAGGGTATGAAAAACCTCACAAACAAATGCAGAAAAACAGAAATATTTAAAATATTTGTTGACTACAAACAATAAAATTATATTCAATAAGATGTCAGTAAATAAAGGGTTTAAATTAACTATAGACTTAATTAATACTAAAGAACTACTACGTTAAAGAACAAATCATAGAAAATTTTGTTGCAGATAAAGATAATTATGAAAATAATAATAATGGTGAGTCAACACATCAGTTTTTTGAGATTCATTCAAAGGACTGTTTAGAGGAAAATTTATGTACCTAAAAGTTTCCATCAACAAAAAAGGAAGGGGCAATTCAATGAATTATAAATGAAACTAAAATTCCTTTAGAAAAACAACAAATTAAAATTTCCAATTTAATACAAAAACAGAAATATTAAAAAAGCAAAAAAAGCAAATTAACAAAATTAGAAGTAAAAAATTTAATTAATAAATTAAAATGGAGAGATTTTAAAAAATTAAATCAATGACCCATAATTAATTTGATTAAAAAAGAGAAAAAACAAATTACTAAAAAATGAAGGAATAAAGGATATTAGAAATTGTTTTGTTAACTATATCACAATAAAACTGACAACTTAAATAAAATGGATAAATATTTATAAAAATGCAAAATATCCAGATTAACAACGAATAGAGAATTTGAACAAGCCATAAATGAATTCCCAATGGGAAAACATGCACAAAACCAAATGTATTTCCAAATTAAATCTTTGAAACATACATAGAAAAACTAATTCCTTTATTATACAAACTATTTGCAAACATAAGAAAGAAAGGATCCAATAAAATCCCTTCCAAAAACAAATATGGTTTTAATAACTAAATGAAAGAGAGCTCAAATGATAAAAGAAAACTATATGTCAATATAATTAGTGAATTATTATCAAAGAGGCTACAACAACATATCACCAAGATGACATAAAATGACCAGGTTGGACTTATGACAGAAATGCATAGTTGCTGTGTTAGAAAAATTATCAAAATAGGCCATATTAATAATAACAAAAAAGTGATTTTATGAATAGAGAAAAAAGTATGAAAAAATCTAGCACATGTCCCTGTTATTTTTTTAACTTACTAGATACTATAGGGATGAATAAAAATATTTTTTCCTATGTCTGGTAAGCAGTGTCTATGTAAAAAGCAAGAGTCAGCATCATGTATAAAGGGATGAATAGAACTACTGTTTGATATAGTGCTAGAAATGCCAGCTGTCACAATAAGATAAGAAAAATAAAATGAGAGAATAAGAATGTAAAGAAGACACAAAATTATAATTTTTTGTGGTTGACCCAATGTTGTTTTTCTCCCCCCAAAATCATAAATGTTGATATATTGGTGACAAATTTTTAACACCAAGAAATTCCTATTCTTTAGTGTTGATAGTTACTTTGAGATAATTTAGATTTTATATTTTACAGTGAAGACTCAAAGCTTAAAGACTCTGATGGGAAGTAATGTATGGCAGTAGGGGTGGGATCGGGGTGTTATTTTTAAACATTACCCAGGGCACATCCAAGCATTTTTAAATTAAACTAACACTTGGCTCAGTTCACATAGCCCTGTTAATAGATACTCAATAAGGAACTAAAATAACCAGACACCTTTCCCTTCCATCCCCGAATACTTTACCTTCAGAATTTTCCAAAAGTCACTCACAACATTTACAACATAAGACAACCTATAAACTTGCTGTAAACTCTCCACTTTAGTACCTCAGGAGCTGGGCTTCTGCAACCTATTTCACTCTGAGGCTATTTTTATGCTTCTGAGTGTTGAATTTGATCACTGATTTTTCTTTTTTAGCTCTGGCCATTTTGTCAGGAATGCCTGAATTCCTCTATTTCATTAAATGTCTTTTCTTCTCTGTTCTCAGTTACACTGGGTAGATGATTTTTAGTTGTAGGCTTGAAGACTTGCAGAATATCATATTCCATGACTTCTGATCCTTTAATATAGAATCTAATTCAGTGCTGGATAAACTATGGCCAATGGGCCAGATGTGGCCCCCTGAAATGTTCTATCTGGCTGACTGTGCTACAGTTGTTCCTAATCTGACAAATACAATGAGTAGAATACAATACAATGAAACTTCCAAAGAGTTGCCTTAGAAACAGACTGAAAGATGAGCATTTCCTTTCCTTTGGCCCCCTCTTTAAAAAGTTTGCACATCACTGTGCTAGGTCCATTGTAATTGTGGTTGTATTTCCACAATATTTGAATTGTTTTTTTTTTCCGGCTGCTTATAACAATTTCTCATTGACTTGAGGTTTACGGAATTTGTTTATGATGGTCCTAGGATTTTTAAATTTGAGATTTCTTTCAAGATGCTATTGGTAGATTCTCTCACTTTCTATTTTCTCCTCCTGTTCAAGAACCTCAGGGCTGCTTTCCCTGATGATTTCTTTTAATATTGTGTCCGGGTTCTTTTTTATGGCTTTCAGGCAATCCAATGATTCTGAGATCTCTCCTGGATCAGGTAAGTTGCTTTTCCAGTAAGAGATTTAAAATTCTCTTCTTTTTTTTCATGCTTTTGAGTGTTGTGTAGTTGTTTCCTGCTCCCTCATGAAGTCATTAGCTTCTATGTGGTATTGTGTGGAGATGGAAAGCATGGAATCCCTGAAAAGATACAGGGACAGCCTCACCCAGAATTCCAGGGGACCTTCCTGGAGAACTTTGGGTGAGGGGGCAGTTGAGAGGAGTTGGCAGTTACGTTGTGGAGGTGGAAGTGAGCAGACACTCTGCTTACTACTCTAGACTTGGGGTTCACCTGAGTGGCCATTGTGGCATAAGCCAGTGTGGTTTCTACTCAAGGGTTAGCCTGTTTGTTAGAATTAATCCTCATCAATATCAATATAATAATTATCTAGTGATTTAGTGATAAGATATATAAATTATCTAACAAGTTCAATTAGGTGCCTTCACCCCCTTCTGTGGGGGGAATACTCACAACTCAGTCTGGACATCTAGTTTGAATCTTGTCTGCTGCCAGTTTTAAGAAGATCATTTATCTTTGTCCTCATCAGTTAAATAGCTAGCTTCTACTTATTCCTCTATCAGACCTGTGAGGAATATAAATTAAAGAAAGGGAACATCATTGGGGTTCAGCCATAACAGAAACTTACCAGAAGTATCTTAGCCAGTCTCCATCTTCCAACTGAAACACAGTAACTGTTTAGGGGGAGGGGTTTGAGATTCAGGAGTGTCTAACCCCTCCTTTCTCACTGAAGTCTGTCAATCAGTGTTTGTGACTTGAAGGTCTATTGGCCCAGACACATTTATCTGCTTCTTCAAATTTTCTGTTATTATTATCATAACAGTTGCCAATTTTAATTTTTAGATATCTATTTTCTCCTTTAAGGTTTTGTGCTTCTTTTTTTTAGGGAGCTATTCTCCAGTTTGAGAAATTGTATTTCCTTTCTTAGGAAACTATTTACTTCAGTAAATTTTTGTTCTTAACTATTGACTTTTCCTGTTATTTTCTTTTCTAATTGTTTTCTTCTAAATTTCTTCTAATTTGTTTTTCTATTCTTTTTTGGAGTTCTTTGAGGGGTTCATTTTGACATTCTTTCACATTTCCCTTTTAGGCTTAATACATTTTTATATTGGTATTGTCCTCTTCTGATCTTGAATTTTGGTTGTTTTTCTTGTTTAGATATTTTTATACTGTCAGGCTTTTTCTTTGTATTTTTTTCATTTTGGGGTTATTTTTTCCCTTGATTTTTATCTATATATACTGTCCTGCATTTATACCATGTCTGGGATATAAGCTCAGCTGTGTCAGTCTCAGATTGAGCACTCTGAAGAGGCAGGCTATTTGGCCTGCTATGTAAAAGTTTGTAGTTATTCAATTTAACTGGTTGGATTTAGGTTCTGTCCAATCC
Source organism: Gracilinanus agilis (assembly GCF_016433145.1). Lineage (NCBI taxonomy): Eukaryota > Metazoa > Chordata > Mammalia > Didelphimorphia > Didelphidae > Gracilinanus > Gracilinanus agilis. Next base: position 482,383,561 of record NC_058132.1, read on the forward strand.
CACTACTAGAGGCAAAACACTTTAGAGTATTTCATTTGGGTTAATATACTATGTTTTGTTTTGCAGTTGCTACATTGGGGTTATTTTCAAGTTCCTATTAATATGAATGAGACTGTTGTGAAGATCTGTAAGATAGAAATAATTACATACACACACAGACATTTCCCTTTTGTGTTACTCCCTTGGGCATATGTTTCCAAAAGTGTGATGATTGGAAAAAAGGTCTGACTGCTTTATAGCTATTGTTACATATTGACATCTCATCCTCTAGAAATATTAAGACAATTTATAGTGCCACCAAAATGTCAAAGTGTACCTATGTCTTTTTTTATATAATTTTATTTTTTAGAAAAAATTTTTCGATGGTTACATAATTCATGTTCTTGCTCTCTCTCTCCCCCAAGTTTACACCCCCCATTCTAGCCAATGCGCATTTCCACTGGTTTCTTCATGTATGATCAATCAAGACCTATTTTCATATTATTGATAATTGTTCTAGGGTTGTCATTAAGAGTCTACATTCCAAATCATGTCCACATCAACCCATATGTTCAACCAGTTGTTTTTCTTCTGTGTTTCTACTTCTGTAGTTCTTCCTCTGAATGTGAGTAACATTCCTTTCCATAAATCCCTCAGAGTTGTCCTGGGTCATTGCATTGCTGCTAGTAGAGAAGTCTATTACATTTGATTTTACCACAGTGTATCAGTCTCTGTGTATAATGTTCTCCTGGTTCTGCTCCTTTCTCTCTGCATCAATTCCTGGAGGTCATTCCAGTTCACATGGAATTCATCCAGTTTCTTATTCCTTTGAGCACAATAGTATTCTATCACCAGAATATACCACAATAACTTCCAGGGAAGGTATGAGCACTTTGTCTTTCTTTTGCTCATCCCTGATATGCTGTTGTTTCTGAATCTTTCCTGCTTTCTCCCTATGTTCTTAATTCTTTGTCTGAATGGCCTTCATTTCATTGTCTTCCCTCCTTTACTTTTTTACCTTCTTTTTAAAAAATCTCCTAATAAATGCTCTTTCTTTGCCTTCTCAGTGGTCCTTAAACAAAATGAAAGTTTGAAAACAATAAAAATGTTTATCTTGACTTATAAGGAAATATATACTGATTTAAATGCTTGATTTTACTTTGTGGACTTTTCCTTACCAGTGATTCCTTAATTTCCAAATCCAATATCTTTTTCTTAGCCTTTATTTTTCTTGACATATTTGTCGCCTTTGATAGTATTAATCATGCCTCAACCTGATACACTCTTCTCTCAAAATTTTCAGGATACAAAGTGTTATAAAAGTGTACACCTTTTGATCCAGCCATACCACTATGAAGTTTATTTCCTAAGGTGGTCAGGGACTAAAGAAAAGAACCTATATATTCTAAATATTTGCAGCAGTCATTTTTTTGTGGTGACAAAGAGCTGGAAATAATTTGGCATGTGATTGTGATGGATTACAACTGCACCATAAGAAATAATAAAGAGGTTAATTTAAAAAAAAGGAAAAATCTACATGAAATCATAAAGAGTGAAATGAATAGAAGAAGAGAATGTAATATATAGCAACAGAAATACTATTTGAAGAGTTATTTATATATGTCTATCTTCAGAGAAAGAAATGATAATAGAAATAAGGAAGACTTAGTTTTATATAAGCATATCTTTTTGTCAAATTTTACCTTCTCTAGTGAATGGAGGAGCGGGGAGGGAGGGAATTTCCTTTGAATTTTAATGTAACAGACAAATAAATTGAAGATTAAAAGATAGATTTTTCAGGATACCATACTAATAGGGCTCTTCCATAGGCTCTCTTTCCTTACTGCTCTATACTTCTTAACTTTGTGACCTTATAAGCTTCTAGAGACTTAATGACCATTTCCATGCTCTTGATTCTCAAATCTCCTTTTTTTAGTTCTAACCTCTTGCTGATAGTCTTGGATCTCCAACTGTGATTCAGACATCTCAAACTGGATGTCCAGTTGGCATCTTGAACTTCAACCTGTCCAAAATGGAACTCATTACCTTTCTCCCTAAAAACCTTAACTTCCAAATGTCTCTGTTACTGTCAAGGAGACCACCATTATCCCAATCTCCCAGAATCACAACCCAAGTGTAATGCTCAATTCCTCACTATCTCTCCTTCCCATATCTAATATGTTGACTAAAACTATTTATTTCACCCTTGTAACATCTCTTAAATACAGCTGCTTTTTTCTTCTAATACTTTTACCACCCTAGTAGAGGGCCCTAATGCTTGAACTATTGCAATAGCCTGCTGGTAGGTAGGTCAGCCTTCCTCAAGTTTCTCCTCACTCTGATACATCCTCAATTTGGCCACAAAAGTGATTTTTCTAAAGTGCAGGCCTAACAATGTCACCACCTTAATCAATAATCTCCAATAACTTCTTAAAACCTCTAGAATCAAGTACAGAATCCCATTTGGCATTCAAAATCCTTCATTCACCTTCCTAGTATTCTTGTATCTTTCTCCCCATCATGGCCTCCTTGCCAAACAAGACTAATTTTTTTTTTTCCAAACCAGACATGACAATTCTCAGTTTGGGGTATTTTCTTTGCTTCCTCCATACCTGGAATGCTCTCTCTCCTCATCTCTGCCTCTGGATTCTTTCATATCTCAATGAAATTCTCATCTGCTGCAGGAATACTTTTCCAACCTTTGCAATTCAATTATTATTTCCTATTTATCCTGCATATCACTTGTCTGTGCATATTTAAAGCAGTTGATAGCACAGGAGATAGATCACTGAGGTTTGAGTCAAGAAAAAGTTAAGTTTAATTCTAGTTTTCAGAAATATACAAGCTGTGTAACCCTGAGCAAGTTACTTTACCTCTAGTTGCCTTAGTTTCCTCAACTGTAAAATGAGATTAGTAATAGCACTTACTTTGCAGGATTATTGTGAAAATCAAATGAGATAATATCTGCAAACAATGCTTAGTATAGTGCCTAGCACATTGCAGGTACAAAATAAATTAATTTCATCCTTTTCTTCCCATATTTGTTTGCTTTTTCTCTCCTTCATTAGATTGTGAACTCTTGAGAGTAGGGATCCTTGTCTTTTACCTCTTTTTGTATCCCCATTATTTAGCACAGTGCTTGGAACATAGTAGATGTTTAATAAATGCATATTGACTGATTGGTTAAGTCCAAGTTTGCAGCATGTTATATGTGGATACAAAATTATTTTACCTTCTTTTTAGAATATCATTCTAATTCTTTTGTTAATTTCTCATGAACAAGGAATAATCTTAAAGTGATTCAAACTATTTGGTATGTAAAGAGCATCCCTTTGGGGTGTTGTTGCTTAACGTTCAAGTTCTATATCTTGGCCATGAGGTTTCTGGACAAGTTAATCTTGCACTTCTTTCTGTTGGCGGTCAGAGTAGTCTACTATCTTGTATATTCCTTTGGTTTCTAACACTTCTGAGTTATTGTCTTGCAAGTTTTTTCATTTTCCATTTTTTTCTGGAAGTACTGTAAATCAATAGATTGTTTTTAAGCATTATGTCTTTGCTTGGAGAGCATTGATGCATCCCTATAATCTATTCTATTGATTTTGTTGAACATTTTTGAGTTCCAAATTTGATTTTTTTTTCAGAAATCATAAGGTTTTGGAGCTTTTGTTTATTGTTCCTTCTCCATTATTTGTCTCTTGTGTGTCTTTTTTTGATGTGTTCCTTGAGATTTTTGTCTTAATTTCCATCCATGTTTTCTCTTTATATACCACTTGGAGGTTGTTTTAGTCTCCTACATATATTGTTCCATGATTGTCCTTCTCATTTGATTACATACAATACTTTTTCTTTTACTCCATGGTACTTATTCATTGCAAAATAATTTGTTAGTTGTTAACTCATTTTTTTTTCAGTCTTACTGTCCATGCCTCCCACTCCCCACCCCAGGGAGCTTATTCTTGTGATAAGTCCTTTCCTTTCTGATGCTTGTTGTTTTTCTTTTAATATGTTTGGGGGATATTTCTTGTTATTTTGAAACGATGAAGGGAACCCAAGTTTATACATGACCTCTCACTCAGCCATTTTGCTAGAAGCCTTATATTTCTTTTTATTATGATTTTTGCAACTGTACGGCTTTGTTGACAAATTGTTTCAGATCTTCTAGCTTTTGAAATATATTCCTTTTGCCTTCAAAGATAAATGTCAACTTGGATGGATACTATACTAGTGGCTAGAGTTCCGTTTCTCTTTATGGTGCCTTTTCTTTTGCCTCAAGCCCTTTTTCTTTTCCAAAGTCATAGAGGTCAGTTTTGAAGTCATTCTTGTTCTAAGATTTTTATATTTTCTCTTGCTTTTTTTCTCAGTAATTGGAGAAATTTTCTCTTTGTTTCCAAATTTAAGAATTATGACAAGTGAAAATATGTAGGATCTTTTTTTGCAGATTGCTTCTAAATGATAGGTGTACTACTTGTACTTTCAGAACCATTTGAGACTGTCTTACATTCCAGGATTATTTACCATTCCAGGAATAATATATTATTCCCCTGATTATGGTTTCTACATTGATGGATTTTTTTATTCCCTATCATTCACAGATTAGAGTAGATATCCTTTGATAATTTCTAGATTAACATGTTTTTTGTAGAATTGAAATAACATGCATTTTAGTTGCAATTTGGATTTTCTCTATAAATATGTCTTCAACAGGTATGTTTTTTTGTTTTTCAGTATTATTTCTGCTTTTTACGGTCTCTATCAGTGTCTTCCTTTCTAGTATAGAAGTCTGTTATAGTCTCTCAGTTGTTGGCACAATTTCCCTTGATAACATTTATTTCTTCTTTTATCGCTTTTAAAGTAGTTAGCATAAGATAATTTATGTTGACTTGAAAGTCATTAGCTATCAATGGAGGAGTTGTTTGCTCTGAGTTCTTGTTGACTAGTTTGGTTTCTCAGAATTTCCTAATTGGGCTTGTTGCATTGTCTCTCAGTCTCTCTGCCTTCTCTCTCCTTCACTTCCCTCCCCTCTGAGCATTCCTTCATTTGTTCATTCCTTTTTTCTTTTATCTATCCTTCCTTCCTTCCTTCCTTCCTTCCTTCCTTCCTTCCTTCCTTCCTTCCTTCCTTCCTTCCTTCCTTCCTTCTTTTTCTCTTTTCTAGCAG
>NC_058132.1:482389049-482439841 GCF_016433145.1 Gracilinanus agilis
TTCTTTCTTTCTTTCTTTCTTTCTTTCTTTCTTTCTTTCTTTCTTTCTTTCTTTCTTTCTTTCTTTCTTTCTTTCTTTCTTTCTTTCTTTCTTTCTTTCTTTCTTTCTTTCTTTCTTTCTTTCTTTCCCCATTTCTTCCTTTCTTTTCCTATTTCTTTCTTTCTATATTTCTGACTTTATGGCCCTGCTTTTTGCTTTGAAAAAAAAAGATTTGCTTTTCTTTTTATTTGGCCCATTCTGCTCATTCTGATTTTTTAGAAAGTTTGTTGATTGGGCAAGGTTTGGGTTTGAGTAACAGTATAGTGTTTCTTTTGTAAAAAGCCTTGCCTTCCATCTTAGACTTGATATTAAGGATTGACTCAAAGGTTAAGAATGGTAAGGGGTTGGCAATTGAGATTAGTGACTTGCCCAGGGTCATATATCTAGGGAATGTCTGAATTCAGATCCTACAGACTCCAGGCCTCTGTGCTAGGTTTCTCAATCCACCATGCCACATAGCTCTCTCCCCTCCCCTCCAGCTGTTATTCATTTGGGAGACTTGGCTGATTCTGAGGCCCAGAACTACAGAAAGCTCTTTGGTTTGCAATTCTTGTTTTTGTTATTTCTCTTCAGGCTTCAGATTGGGCTAGAAGTTGAAATTGAAACCCTGCTTTGTGCTTGAGAGGTCAGAGTCACCTTGCCTAGTCCAATGATTCTGAGTATTATTGTTCAAACCCCACTCTATCCCCACTTACCACTCACCTTTTCCCATCCCTTTCAATAATTTCCCCCGAAAGTTTCATTCTAAAGCTGCCTGCCTCTTCTGCTGTGTTTTATAGAATGCTTGTTTTAGATGGAACAAATTTGCTTTGCTTTTAAACCTTTTCCTTTGCTCTTACTTCCTTCTTGTTCTCATTGAGACCTGACTCCCTCCTGATGACAGTTTCTCTGGATATCCTTTCCCAGCAGTGGTTGTCAGTCATGGTTCCTCTCCAACTCACTGGTCATGGAATTGGAATTGCAATATTCACTTCTCTCTATGACCAGCTCTAATTTTCTTTCTACCACTATTTCTGAGTAATCTCTTTTTCTTTGAGGTAAATTCAATCCATATTTATCTTTTAGTCAAGAATTGAGCTGTTGTTAATCAACCCCAAGATATCCTCTGTCCTTCTTCACTGAAGTCAGTGCTTGGCTTGACAGTCTTTCTTTCTTCCCCAATTCTTACCCTTATACCAGGGAACTTTAACTTACTTATTGATTCTCCTTCAAACATCCTAACTTCCTAGTTTCTGTCTCAAATTACTCCTCTTCTATGACTTATTCCTCAACCCCACCTCAGGTACACATAGACATAGTCATACCTTTGAGTTTACTATTACCTATAAGAGTTCTACTTCCATGTTTGTGAACTCCAATATTACTTTATCTGATCATAGTGTATTATCATTCCACCTCTCCTTTTGAGGCAGCTAGGTGGCTCAGTGAAAAGAGTGCTGGGTTTGGATGTAGGAAGACCTAAATTCTAATTTAACCTCTGACACTCAATAGTTGTGTGACCCTGGGCAAGGCACTTTATCTCTGTTTTCCTTGGAGACAGCTAGGTGGTTCAGTGGATAGAGCTTTGGGCTTGGTATAAGAAAGACTTGACTTCAAATCCAACCTCTGAAACTTACTGTGTGGCCAGGGGCAAGCCACTTAACTTCCATTTGCCTTAATCTACTAGAGAAGGAAATGGCTAACAATACTATTATCTCTACTAAGAAAATCCCCTGGACTTTATTGACATGCTATGGTTCCAAAGGGGTCAAGAAGAGTTGGAGACATCTGAATGACAACAATAACAATAACAACAATTTGCCTTTGCCTTGTAAGCCCAATTTGAACCATCCATCTTCACTAGCTAATGTCCTGTATCTCTCCCTTTTGCATGTGACTAAACTCCTTGAGAAGGCCTCAATAACTAATGCCTCTACTTATTTTCCTCTCTCTCTTTTATCTCTCTCCAGTCTGTATTCTAACTGCATTCCAAGGAAGCTTCTCTCACATTACAAGCACTTATCACAATTATTGATTAGGTGACCAATGATCTCTTAATTGCTAAAACTATTTGCCTTTTCACAATTTTCATCATTGTTGACTCCTTTGCAGCTGTTGATCTCTTTCTTTTTTTAAAATTTAATTTATTTATTTAGAATATTTTTCCATGGCTACATGATTCATGATTTTTTCCATCCCTCTTCTCTTCCTCCTCCCAGAGCTGACAAGTAATTCCACTGGGTTATACATGAATCATTGTTCAAAACCTATTTCCATGCTATTCATATTTGCAATAGTGTGATCTTTTAACACTAAAACCTCAGTCATATCCACATTGAACCATGTGATCAATCATATGTTTCTCTTCTGCATTTCTACTCCCACAGTTCTTTCTCAGGATGTAGATAGTGTTCCTTCTAATAAGTTCCTCAGAATTGTCCTGGATCATTGCATTGCTGCTAGTAGAAAAGTCCATTACATTTGATTGTGTCTCTGTGTACAATGTTCTCCTGGTTCTGCTCCTTTCACTCTGCATCAATTCCTGGAGTTCATTCCAGTTCACATGGAAATCCTCCAGTTCATTATTCCTTTCAGTACAATAGTATTCCATCACCAACAGATACCACAATTTGTTCAGCCATTCCCCAATCAATGGACACCTCCCCATTTTCCAATTTTTTGCCACCACAAAGACCGCAGCTATGAATATTTTTGTATAAGTGTTTTTCCTTATTATCTCTTTGGGGTACAACACTAGCAGTGGTATGACTGCATCCAAGGGCAGGCAATCTCTTAAAGCCCTTTGGGCATAATTCCAAATTGCCTTCCAGAATGGTTGTATTAATTCACAACTCCACCAGCAGTGTATTAGTGTCCCAATTTTGCCACATCCCCTGTTGGTCTCTTTCTTGAAACTCTCTTCCCTCTAGGTTTTTGTGACACTTCTTTTTCCTGGTTCTCTGATTGTCTGTCCACTTTTCCTCTTTCTCCTTTGCTGGGTCTTGTTATTGTTTTTGTTCAGTCATATCTGAATCTTTATATTCCTATTTGGGGTTTTTTTTGCAAAGATACTAGAATGATTTGCCATTTCTTTTTTTGCTCACATAGATAAAAAAGTGACATGGGTTAAGTGATTCTCCCAGGGTCACACAGCTAGCATGTATCTGAGACCAGCTTTGGACTCATGAAGATGAATCTTTCCAACTATTTGCCTGACATTCTATCCACTTTTCCACTTATCTGCTGTTCTTCACCTAGGTAAAACCTAATAACTGAGGGTAGTACTGATTGCTCTGTTTTGGGCCCTCTTTCCCCTTTATGCTACTATACTTGGGCATGCCAATAGCTTTTAAAGATTCAATTATCATCTCTCAGCAAATTATTGTCAGAACTAACTGTCCCTCCAAATCTCTGTCCTGATGTCTAGTTTCCACATTTCTGACTATCTATTGGACAACTTAAACTCAATGTCTTATCAATATCTTAAGCTCACCATTTCCAAAAATGAATTCATTATCTCAAATGCTAGACTTTTGATTACTCTTTAAAAAAATCCTTATCTTCTGTCTTCGAATTGATACCCACTATTGGTTCTGAAGCACAAGAGTGGTAAGAGGTAGGGAATTGGGGTTAAGTGATTTGTCCAGGGTCACACAGCTAAGAAGTATCTGAGGCCAGATTCGAACACAGGTTCTCCTTTTTCCAAGCTTTGCTTTCTTTCCAATGAATTACCTCACTATGGCCTTTCTGATTACTTAAAAAAATGAACAAACATTTATTTTTAGTCTTAGAACATATATATTGATTCTAAATCAGAAGGGTGGAAAGGGCTAGGCAATGGAGATTAAGTGACTTGCCCAGGGTCATGTAGCTAGGAAGTGATGAAGTAAAATTTGAACCCAGGCCCTCCAATCTTCAGGCCTGACTGTCTACCTACTGAACCACCTAGCTGCCCCTTGATTACTCTTGAGAGTATTGCTATCATCCTAGTCATCCAAGTTCACAATCTAATTGTCATCCTCAACTCTTTGCTCTCTTTATCAGCTTCTATACCCAAAAATTTGCCAAATGTATCTTTCATATATGACCCCTTTTTTCTGACATTTCCACAGGCTTGGTGTAGTATTCATATTTGGACTGTTGCAATAGCTTGTTAATGGGTCTGCCTGCCTCAAGATTCTCCCCACTCCATTTTATCCTTCACTTAGCTCTCATTCTGATCTTCTGAAAGCTCAAGTCTGATCATATTACCCACCTTTTCACTAAATTTTAGTGGTTCTCTATTATCACTAGGATCATATCCTTGTTTTATTTATTTTTTGAAAAATTTATTTAATTAATTAATTTAGAACATTTTCCCATGGTTACAGGATTCAAGTTCTTTCCTTTCTCTCCTCCCATTCCCTCTGATAGCTGATGCACAATTCTACTGGGTTTTACATATGTCATTGATCAAGACCTATTTCCATATTATTGATATTTGCACTAGAGTGATCATTTAGAGTCTACATCCCCAGTCATATCTCCACCAACCCATGTGATCAAGAAGTTGTTTTTCTTCTGTGTTTCTACTCCCACATTTCTTTCTCTGAATGTGGATAGCATTCTTTCTTATAAGTTCCTCAGAACTTTCTTGGATCATTGCATTGCTGCTAGTAGAGAAGTCTATTTCATTTGATTGTACCACAGTGTATCAGTCTCTGTGTATAAGGTTCTCCTGGTTCTGCTCTTTTCACTTTGCATCAATTCCTGGAGGTCATTCCATTTCACATGGAATTCCTCCAGTTCACTATTCCTTTGAGAATAATACTATTCCATCACCAGGAGATACCAGAATTTGTTTAGCCATTCCCCAATTGAAGGGCATCACCTTGTTTTCCAATTTTTTTGCCATGAAAAAGAGCACAACAACAAATAAACAAACAAACAAACAAACAAATAAATATGTATGTATATATTTTTTCAAAACCCTTACCATCTGTCTTGGAATCAATACTGTGTATTGGTTACAAGGCAGAAGAGTGGTAAGGGCTAGGCAATGGGGGTCAAGTGACTTGGCCAGGGTCATACAGCTAGGAAGTGTTTGAGGCCAGATATGAACCCAGGACTTCCCATCTCTGGGCCTGGCTCTCAATCTACTAGTTGCTCCCTATAAATATTTTTATGCAAATATTTTTCCTTATGATCTCTTTGGAATATAAATCCAGCAGTGGTATGGCTGGATCAAAGGACAGGCAGTCTTTGGGCGTAGTTCCAAATTGCCATCCAGAATGGTTGGATCAGTTCACAACTCTACCAGCATTGCATTAGTGTCCCAATTTTGCCACATCCCCTCCAACATTCATTACTCTCCCCTGTTGTCATTTTAGCCAATCTGCTAGGTGTGAAGTGGTACCTCAAAGTTGTTTTAATTTGCATTTCTCTAGTTATTAGAGATTTAGAACACTTTTTCATGTACTTATTCATAGTTTTTATTTCTTAATCTGAAAATTGCCTATTCATGTCCCTTGCCCAGTTATCTATTGGAGGATGGCTTAATTTTTTGTATAATCGATTTAGCTCCTTGTATATTTGAGTAATTAGACTTTTGTCAGAGTTTTTTGTTATAAAGATTTTTTCCCCAATGTATTGCTTCCCTTCTAATCTTTGTTGCATTGGTTTTGTTTGTACAAACCCTTTTTAATTTAATGTAATCAAAATTATTTATTTTACATTTTGTAATTTTTTTCTAAGTCTTGCTTGGTCTTAAAATCTTCCTTCCTTCCTTCCTTCCTTCCTTCCTTCCTTCCTTCCTTCCTTCCTTCTTATTTTTAACCTTTCTTAGTATACTAAGGGCATGGTACAGTGCCTGAAATATAGCAAGTGCTTAATAAATGTTAACTTCATTTGATTTGATTTTTATTTAGATATAATAACTTGGATATATCCTGGACCTTCTTAGGGGCATGACTCAGAATTATTTGTTCAAAAAGCATTTATTAAGAACCTACTATGCTAGGTTCTATGCTAGTCACTGAGGCTACAGAGATCAAAACAAAAACAGTCTCTGTCCATATAGAGTTTATATTCTTTTTACCATTGAATCCTAGTCACTGTTATGAACACCAGAGACAATAAGATGCAGTAAATACAAATATAGTTCTGTATAGAGTAAATGCTCACCTGCTCTCTTGCCTCCTCCTGTTCCTCCCCCCACTCCAAAAAAAACTCCCTAATTTTTGAATTACACAGTTTGGTATTATACAACATAATGTTGCCTCCTCCTGTTCCTCCCTCCCACCCCCTAATATCTTACCTTCTGTCTTGATATCAATTTGAAGACAGAAGAGTGGCAAAATCTAGGCAATCAGGGTCACACAGGTAGGAAGCATGGTCAAACTTAAACCTAGGTCCTCCCATTTCTAGGTATGGTGCACTATTTACTGGGCATCCTAACTGTCCCATATTGATACTCTCAAAGGCAATTAGGGTACAGAACACTTTCCAGTTGCCATATTTTCCTCTACCATTGTACTGTCCCTCTAATCCTCCCACAAGAATGTCTTATAGTATATAAATAAATATAGTCCTATAGTCTTTTACATGACCAACAAATTGTAAGATTCTTCAAGTAAGTTGAAAATCATGCATAAGAGTGAACCCCATTATTCAACAAGTATTTCTTATGTAAACATAGTAAGCACTTATGACTTTTCTTAAGATTATTAGAGCTGTCAACATCACTAGTCTTGTACTTTAGGGCTATTATTAATAACTAAAGAGCTTTAATAAAAAAAAGGGAAACACTTCTCTGACATGAACACAACTTGTTACAAGCAATAACTCTGGACATAGATCGATGCTGGAACTAATGTTTGGTGCAAAACAATGTAGTGACTCACACTAATGCTTTTGAGTCTGATTGTGTGAACTGCTGTTAGACTTTACAACATTTGGGAACATGGGGCAGATTTAGTCCATGGTTTAAAATGTTTATTTTATTTATTTTTCTGCCTTTATTTTTTTCTGATCACCAATCCTGTATACCTGAATTTGTGAGTGTTGAGTTTGCATAAAATGAGGTCCTACTGTACTCCTTGTTATGGTATATTTGATCAAATTTGGATTTATTATTGATAGCTGATTGAATCTTATCAAGATAGGCTTGAGCTCTTAGGGTAACATGTTTTAGATGGTTGATGAATTTGCTGGACACAGCTTAATCCAATACTTATTTATTATTAACTATGAGTACAGACAGAGACAGGATAAAGGAGATATGAATAAAGTAGGAAAATTCTTATCCTAATTCTAAGATTTCTAAATATAACCCCCCAATCTAAATCTTCCCAGATTTGATTCTTGTTCACCAAGGCTGAACCTACTTAATACTATTCTCAAATATCTATCTAAACTTATTCTAAAATATAAACTTCAAATATTATTAAACTCTTTAAATTATTTATCAAAATTCTCAAGTTGTCTCAACTAACTGTCCAATGTGACAGTTAGAAATCACTAGCCTCTCTGACCCCCAGCAGGGAGTCAGACCTCATGCTGTTCTAGTGAGAGGAAAACAGAGCCCCCTCCTGGGAGTTTTTCTCTCTCTCTGGGAGAAAGTTCTCAATCCCAAACAAATGTTCACAGCCTCACAGATCTTCCAACTTCTCCAAGTTAACTTTAACCAAAATTACTAACAGAATGTCAGAGAGAAAAGTCTCCAGCCAGCTCCTCAAGACAGTGAATTCAAGAGAGTGGCTAAGAGTTTTCCAGCTGTCTTCCCACAATGCAAACCTTCCTTAAAGTGACCACAGTGATTTTTCCCTGTTTGTGCCTTATAGGGGACTGGGAAAAAATTCTTTCTCTACTTCTATTTATGCTAGATAACTAAATAATAACTAATTAAACTCAACATTCGGTAGGTGCCATATATTGAGATTCAGATTCCTGTTTATTCCTTCCTCCATCCCCATCCTGATTGTTGTGTAGAGCTACTCCATCTTGTGATTTATAATCATCAATATATCTTTTCTTCTATGGCTTGCTGCTTTCATCACAACCTTTAACTGTTGTATTAACTTACAATATTATTTTTTAATTTAAATATTTTATTTTTTTAGAAAAATTTTCTATGGTTACATGATTCTTGTTTTTACTTTCCCCTTCACCACCACCCCCCATACCCAACACACATTTCCACTGGTTTTAACATGTGTGTTCAATCAAGACTTATTTACATATTATTGATAGTTGCATTGGTTAGTCCTTTCAGATTTACATCTCCAACCATGTCTGCATCAATCCATGTGTTCAAGTGGTTGTTTTTCTTCTCTGTTTCCACTCCTGCAGTTCTTCCTCTGAATGTGGGTAGCGTTCTTTACCATAAGTCCCTTAGAATTGTCCTGGATCATTGCTTTGCTGCCAGTACAGAAGTCCATTGCATTCGATTTTACTACCCTGTATCAGTCTCTGGGTACAATGTTCTTCTGGCTCTGCTCCTTTTGCTCTGCATCAATTCCTAGAGGTCTTTCCAGTTCACATGGAATTCTTCCAGTTTATTATTCCTTTGAGCACAATAGTATTCCATCACCAGCATATACCACAATTTGTTCAGCCATTCCCCAATTGAAGGACATGCCCTCATTTTACAGTTCTTTGCCACCACAAAAAGTGCAGCTATAAATATTTTTGTACAAGTCTGTTTATCTATGATCTCTTTGGGGTACAAATCCAGCAATAGTATGGCTTGATCAAAGGGCAGGTAGTCTTTTAGAACTCTTTTGCGATAGTTCCAAATTGCCACCCAGAATTGTTGGATCAATTCACAACTCTACCAGCAATGCATTAATGTCCCAATTTTGCCACATCCCTTCCAACATTCATTACTCTCCCCTGCTATCATTTTAGCCAATTTGCTAGGTGTGATGTGGTACCTCAGAGTTGTTTTGATTTGCATTTCTCTAATTATTAGAGATTTAGAACACTTTTTCATGTACTTACTGATAGTTTTGATTTCTTTATCTGAAAATTGCCTATTCATGTCTCTTGCCGATTTATCAATTGGTGAATGGCTTGATTTTTTATACAATTGATTTAGCTCCTTCTATATTTGAGTAATTAGACCTCTGTCAGAGTTTTTTGTTATAAAGATTTCTTCCCAGTTTGTTGTTTCCCTTCTGATTTTGGTTGCATTGTTTTAGTTTGTACAAAACTTTGTTTTAATTTAATATAATCAAAATTATTTATTTTACATTTTGTAATTTTCTAACTCTTGCTTGGTTTTAAAATCTTTCCTTTCCAAGAGATCTGGCAAGTAAACTATTCTGTGTTCACTTAATTTACTTATAGTTTCCTTCTTTATATTCAAGTCATTCACCCATTCTGAATTTATCTTTGTGTAGGGTGTAAGATGCTGATCTAAACTTAATCTCTCCCATATTGTTTTCCAATTTTCCCAACAGTTTTTTCAAATAGTGGATTCATGTCCCAAAAGTTGGGCTCTTTGAGTTTATCATACACTGTGTTGTTGATATTACTTATCCTAAGTCTATTCCACTGATCCTCCCTTCTGTCTCTTAGCCAGTACCATATTGTTTTGATGACTGCTGCTTTATAGTATAGTTTAATATCTGGTACTACTAGGCCCCCTTCCTTCATGTTTTTCCCCCATTATTTCCCTTGATATTCTTAATCTTTTGTTCTTCCAGATGAACTTTGCTATAGTTTTTTTCTAATTCAGTAAAAAAGTTTTTTGGTAGTTTGATAGGCATGGCAATATATAGGTAAATTAATTTGGGTAGAGTGGTCATTTTTATTATGTTAGCTCATTCTACCCATGAGCAATCAATGTTTTTCTAATTGTTTAGATCTAGTTTTAATTGTTTGGAAAGTGTTTTGTAGTTGTGTTCATATAATTCCTGTGTTTGTTTTGGTAGATAGATTCCTAAATATTTTATATTCTCTAGGGTGATTTTAAATGGTGTTTCTCTTTCTATCTCTTGATGCTGTGATGTGTTGGAAATATATAGAAATGCTGATGATTTATGTGCATTTATTTTGTATCCTGCAACTTTGCTAAAGTTTTGATTATTTCTACTAGCTTTTTAGTTGATTCTCTAGGATTTTTTAAGTAGACCATTGTATCATCTGCAAAGAGTGATAGCTTATTCTCCTCCTTGCCTATTTTGATACCTTCAATTTCTTTTTCTTCTCTAATTGCTACTGCTAGTTTTTCTAGTACAATGTTAAATAATAGAGGTGATTGTGGGCATCCTTGTTTCATTCCTGATCTTATTGGGAAGGCTTCTAATTTATCCCCATTGCATATGATGCTTGTTGATGGTTTTAGATATATATACTGTTTATTATTTTTAGGAAAGGTCCTTCTATTTCTATACTTTTTAGTATTTTCAATAGGAATGGATGTTGTATTTTGTCAAAGGCTTTTTCAGCATCTATTGAGATAATCATGTGTGTTTTGTTGGTTTGCTTATTGATATGGTCAATTATGTGAATGGTTTTCCTAATGTTGAACCATCCTTGCATTCCTGGTATAAATCCCACCTGATCATCATGGATAACCCTTTTGATCACTTGCTGGAGTCTTTTTGCTAGTATTCTGTTTAAGATTTTTGTATCTATGTTCATTAAGGAGGTTGGTCTGTAGTTTTCTTTCCCTGTTTTTTATATACCTGGCTTTGGGATCAATACCATATTTGTATCATAAAAGGAATTTGGTAGAACTCCTTCTTTGCTTCTTATGTCAAATAGTTTTTATAGTATTGGAATTAGTTGTTCTTTGAAGGTTTTATAGAATTCACTTGTGAATCCATCTGGTCCTAGAGATTTTTTCTTAGGGAGTTCTTTGATGGCTTGTTCTATTTCTTTTGCTGATATCGGATTATTTAAGCGTTCTATATCTTCTACTGTTAATCTAGGTAATTTATATTTTTATAAATATTCATCCATATCACCTAGATTGCTATATTTATTGCCATATAATTGGGCAAAATAGTTTTTAATGATTTCTTTGATTTCCTCTTCATTAGAGGTGAGGTCTCCCTTTTCATTTTTGATACTGATGATTTGGTTTTCTTCTTTCCTTTTTTTAGTTAGATTGACCAGTACTTTGTCAATTCTGTTTGTTTTTTCAAAGTACCAGCTTCTAGTCTTATTTTATTAATTCTATAGTTCTTTTACTTTCAATTTACAGTATTATTAATGCATTAGATTTCCACTATTCCTTTTCCTCTTTTGCCCTATCATTTCTCAGCATATCTGTATAAAAAGATTATATATGCACACCTATATACATATATCAATAGATACCCACACATATATTTAAACATGCATATGTCCAGCTCTTTGTTACTCTCTGGACAATATCACACTAACACTGTCCATGGGATTCTCTTGGCTAAGATCCTGAAGTGATTTGCTGTTTCATTCTCATAGCAAATCACTTTAGGGTGTGTATAGTGTGTGTATAGTCCAACTACATTAGCAAATCACTTAATCCACCAAATTGATTAAAGCAAACAGAAGCCAAGTTATTTGCCCATGGTCACACAGATAATAAATGACTGAGGCTAGATTTGAACCAAGTCTTTCTGACTCTGGGTCTAGCACTCTACCCACTGAATCAAGAGATTTTTCCAGGTAATCTAATTGTTCCCCCCTTTTAGGAGTGTTTTGACAGCATGTAGGTAAAAACTTAGGAATTTTAGTTCTCCATTACT
Source organism: Gracilinanus agilis (assembly GCF_016433145.1). Taxonomy (NCBI): domain Eukaryota; kingdom Metazoa; phylum Chordata; class Mammalia; order Didelphimorphia; family Didelphidae; genus Gracilinanus; species Gracilinanus agilis. The sequence goes on from NC_058132.1 coordinate 482,400,785, forward strand.
TTTGGTGTTTGTAGTTGAGTGCTCAATAGCTTCTTTCCCCTCTCCCCAAGGGTTTTTCCTTTTTTGATGAGTGTGATTTGGAGGGTGGGGAATCTCTAATTATTCCAAAGGCCTAAGTGTTCTAGAAGACTGGATTCTAAATAGCCAAGATTTTGTTCTCTTCATGAACAGAAGCTGAATATAGGGGCTTAGGAGAATAGACCTCTTGCTGAAAGGAGTCTCATCAGATAACTAAATCCAACCCCTTCATTTGCCAGATGCTACCTCCCCTCCTGGTCACCCCAAGATCTGGAAACTATCTTTCTGATCTGGCAGGCCAACAGATACTAATTTCCTAATCAACAGTGATGTGTGTTATAGGGCTTGAGGGGGAATCATCAAAGAATTCATTGAGTCTATCTTTTCTCCCTCTAATGCTTTGTATGATAGTCAATCTGTGCTTGAACATTTTCCATAACTATTGCAAAGCTATGGTTTTTGAGGGTTATCCAGCTTTGATTATTAATAAGCTTTGTATAAAGGCTAAATCTGTATCCTAGTTATATTCTCTAATTGATATTAGCCCTGTCCTATGAAACTAACCCTACTTCTTTTCCCACTTGCCATATTGGTGTCATAGTAGACAGATTGTTGGTCTTCCAGATTTGCGTTTAAATTCAGTTTCAGACACTTACTAGCTTTGTGACCTTGGGCAAATCAATTAACAACCTTAGTTTCCTCATCTACAAAAGTGAGACAATTGGACTCCTGACCCCTAAGGTTCTTTTCATTTATAATTCTATGATCTGTGATGTTAGGACAATCTTTCAAGTATGGGAAGATAACTTCCTTATTCTTCATTAGTCCTTCCTTCTCCAAGTTAAATATCCCTCTATTCTTCAACCATTCTTCATATTATATGGTTGGTAGATTCCTATTCCTGATCAATTTCTACTTCATTGGTGTCCTTCTTAAAATGTGACACTGGAACTAGAAATAATGGCACTGTAGATGTCATCTGACAAGGGTAGAATCAAGTGGTATCATTAATAATGTTTGCCATTTATGTCATCCTTTAAAGAATACAAAGCTCCTTATGCATCTATAAATATATATTCTGTCTCTACCCCACCCCTTTCCTGAGAATCGGGTATCTTCTATTTCTCTTCTCTCCAAGGTTCTCAGTATCCTTAGGGGCACTGGAAGGTCTTTCCTCTCTGCCATTGGCTTAAGCCCCCATGAATTGCCTTTCTTGCAATTTAAGTGGTTGAAGTGCCTCAGTTCCATCTAGCACTTTATAGTCAGAGTAGTTTTTCCAAAAAAACATTTATTTCATAAAGTTACAATATGCACACATTACCCCTCAATACCTAGGGGCAAAATCCCTCCCTAGACCAACTCAATCTTTGGAAAAGGAAGGAACTTTAGGTTCACAGTTTAGATTAGTTTCTCTTTAGCTTGAATCCCATCCAGCTTGGATTTCAGTATCCTTCCTGGGCTTATATCCTATGACCCTGGCTTTTTAGTATTCCCCTGCTAGGCTGATGGTATCCAATGGATTTCTGTGTTCTGAAGTCACCAGGCCTCTGGCTTCCAGGCCCAGGACTCTACTGCTTTAATCCTGAAAAGGACAAACTAAACAAGAACAAAATCCCACACCCATTTCTCTGAGCCTTAGGGCCTACGGGAAGAGGAAAGTGTCCATGGATTCTTTTCCAGTTTCTGAATGATATCAATCATTGAATGAATTAGTCTTTTACCCCCTATATACTGTCCCAGTCTAATAACTTTAAAGATGCCAGTTTCTGTTAAGTAGCCATTGGAAAGAAGTTACTCCAACCCACACACTTAGCCAACACAGGATATTTTCTCCTAGAAGAGGTTCTCTGTTGTTGCCAATGTTGGTGCCACTATGTTAGTTGATCAAAGCAAGGGTCAAAGCCCATTACACATGCATTATTTCAAACTTTGAAATACATGTCACTCATTTTCATTTTGCTTATAAAGGGGTTGAGGTATAAAAAGTCAAATGATTCACCCATCTCCACAGAATTAGTAATGTCAAAGAAATGATTTGAACCTCGGTCTTCCTGCACCCAAGTTCACTACATTCTCCACTATACCATGCTTTCTCTCTATTGCCCTCTTTCATTAGGACACTATGCTTTTTTAACATAAACTTGTCTGAATCATATTTTTAGCATTTACCTCATTGTTTTCTCATGTTATGCATGAAAATATTGCTAAGGCTTGATGCTTAATAGCTATATAATCACAGCCTGTATTGGAATGATAGTCTGACAGGCTCTATGAAAGGTCAATATTTCATTTTCAGTTGTCCCTTAAGAATATTTTTTAAAAAGTACAGAGGTGATTCTGTAATTTTAGGTAACTCATTGTAGTGTTCAACAACTTTTCCTTTCATAAAATGCTTCCTGTCTTGCAAATGTGAATCCCTTATGCTTCAGCTGAAGTTAATTTTCTCTTGTTCTGTTTCCAATGACTAGAAAACAGAGTGGTTGTTTTCTCTCCAGGTGTGACCCCATTTTTCTTGATGGATGTGTTTCTGAAACACTGTGTTGAAATCAAAATTTTGTCATTTAAATCTTACCTCATATGCACTAGGGAAGTCTGCTACTTAACACAACCCAATTTTAAATGCTTTCATAAGATACATCACATTTTTGATAAAGAATCATTCATTTTGTTGCTTAATTCCAATTTGGAATTTGTATTTTTGGTTAAATTGTACTATATATGCATAATATTCAGATATTCAAGTGAATCTGTAATATTATTGATGTGGATGTGTCCTCCAACCATTCAGATTAGACCTTATCCATTGATGCTTCCCCATTCTATATAATTCTTGTCTATGTCCTTTCATCAGAACAGTACTTAGCATGCTGGGAGCTTTTTATACTTCTTTTTCTTTTTCATTGCCTATCCCTCCCTTTTTCCATTTGAGTAGTCCATTGTATTTTTTCAATCCCTTACCTTCCATCTTAGAATCAATAGTAAATATTATTTCTGAGATTTAAGAGTGGTAAGGGCTAAGGAATTGGGGTTGTTCATAAATAGGAGGCAGGTTGGTAATAAGAAGGGGCTGCTAAGCCTCACTTGGGCTGGACAGGCTCTGTTGGCTGAGTTTGCCTAGCAGACTCTGGATTCGCAGGTACTGGATGGATGGGGGCTAGTGAATGAAATGTTTGCCTAGGTGGTTACCCAATGTGCCAGTAACCTAGGAAGATCAGCTTAGCCAAGCCTCTGCCTCTACAACAGCACCCAAGCCAGAAACCTAATGGGAGTCTGATGGGAGTTGTATATGTGTCTAACAACTCCTCTGGCCCCTGGCCTGGGGTTGGATTTGAAGGTAAAGGGCTGATATAGATGTGCCCAATAGACAAACGCTATTTATGACTGAGATTTGAATAAATCCCTTCCCTAATTAGCTGTAGATGATTCACCAACTAGGAAAGGAACACCAATCTTCTTTGCATTGAACTGCAACAGGATTTATTTGCTTATCTAAAAGGGTTAGGAATAAGGAAGTAAGGATATGGGTTTGGGGAATGCTAAGCTAAATCTAAATGAATAAAGGTGATCTAAATCAAATGAATGATGAAATTGATAATAGGCTGGAGCTTTCTTCTTCTTCTCTCAATCCCTTTCTTGACCCATCCTTGGCACAAGCCAATGGATAAGGAAGGTTAGTGATGTTCTTCTTGTTGGCTACGGTGTTGTTTCTCTCAGCTCTATTAGTAGCAGGTAATTGATTTCCTATGGCACTCAGATATGGCTGCTGGATTGCAGGTCTAGGGCCTACCCTCCCTACAATCTACACTTCTTCCAAGATTCTCAAGAATGAGACCAAAAGTGCTGTTGTCCCAGGGTATTTATAGGGGTGGTTCCAACTGTCTTTTAGCCCTGGCTCACACCACCCTGGGCACATTCCAAAGTCTTTAACTGACTTTCCTGTCACTCAGGATGTCTTCCATCTTGTCCCAGAAGTTCCTTATTACATTGGAGGTTGAGATAGGAACACAGATAGGAAGTATCTAAGGCTAGATTTGGACCTTGGACCTCATGTCTTAGACCTGGCTCTCTATCCACTGAACCACTTAGCTGCCCCTTTCTTCCCCACCCCTACCCCTATTGTATTTTTTTCATAGTCTTCCCAGATAATTCTATTTTCTCTTAAAAGTCCCTTATTATAATCTTTGCTACAAGGGAAGATCCATTGCTTAGAAGAAGAGGAAATATATATATTTAAATAGATGTGATACAAAAATAAAGGCATCAATAAAAATTAAAACAAAATGAAAACAAAAATATGATCTGTAATAGTAGGATCTTGTTGATGAAAGCATTCCTGTTTTCTCCTACTGCTCTCACTTAGAAACATTCAAATTTTATATAGATAATTCTTATAAAATATTATAGGGATAGGAAAGCAGGTCTACTGCTCATTAAATATTAATTACTAAATTTTTCACAATCTTGTTTTATTTTTTGTTACTAATTCCTCAATGTTTTCCATGCCTTTGTTATCTTCCCCACCTTCACATACCTTGTGAACTGATCCCTCAATACCCTCACAATTTTGTCACCTCTACCAAAAATCTCTCAGTATATTTAATTGGGGCTGTTTTCCTGTCTTTTTTTAGTTTACTTTTTTTTGACATTTTGATCTTAAATTAGACTTAAATGTTGTGACTAATCTCCTTAATAGTGAAAAAAAATGGACATGCAGGTATTTTTCTATGGGGTTTGTTTTCTGCTTGTCTACCCTCCAATTTTGTCTTTAATTTCCTTTAGGATCACTTGTTTAGCTGGTTCTCTCACTTAATTTCCTTTAAAATGGTTTTTATCTCTTATCATTTCAACTTTATTTTATGAGAATATACTCTTTATGATATATGTGCTCATCATCAGACACCACTATCTTTCTCATCTCTTGGCCTCCAGCTCCTCTCCTGAAGCTCTGGGTTCCTGATTGGTAAAAGATCTCAATATCTTGCCTAATCTAGACCCAGTTTATTGCTCTCTAAACATCTTTATGCCATGCTGTCTCATTCATATCATTTTGCTCACATTTCCTTTTCACTTCTAGCTCTGAGAACAGCAATAAAATCAGCACTACCATTCTTAGAAAGGATGTATTAACCAACTGCCTTATAGCAGCACTCACTATCTAAGATCATAGGATATAGTAGATAAAAGAATTGTGAGTCATTTGAGAATCAGGAAGCCCAACTCCCTCATTTTACAAATAAACTTGCCTGAAGAGACTGATTTATGTAATCACAGGCCTAGATAAGGTTTAAGATAGGATTTGAACCTAGGTGTTCCTGACTTCAAATAATTGTAACTTACCAAACATATACATATATATGTTTGTATATACACGTGTGTATATGTATATATGTGTATATCTCTATCTATCTATCTATCTATCTATCTATCTATCTATCTATCTATCTGTCTGTCTATCTATCTATCTACCTATTTATCTATATCCATTAGGGTATTAACTCTTGGAGGGCTTGCTTATTGTGTTTACATTCTCAGAATTTAGCAAAATATCTGGCTCAGAGTAAGTACTTTTGATCATTGCTATAAGAAATTATTGATCTGACTGCATTTAGATTTGTAATGATTCCTGTATCATTGAATTTACTTTCTCCCAATTAAAATAAAATCAGTTCTATTTTTAGACATTATTTAGTGCTCACCAAGTTCATTGACCTTTAATTATTTTATTTTTTATTTTTAAAAAAAAACCCTTACCTTCCAACTTAAAATCAATACTGTGTATTGGTTCTAAGGCAGAAGAGCAATAAGGCCTAGGCAATGGAGGTTAAGTCACACAGCCAGGAAGTGTCTGAGGCCATATTTGAACCTAACACCTTCCGTCTCTAGGTCTGTCCTTTAATTATTTTAAAGAAAGCATTTATGGTATTTAAGCATGAGACTTTTATGAAATCTGAAAATCTTTTGCCCTCTTTTGATTTATTCTTAATCTATTTTTCTCTCACTACATTAATCACTACCTTCACCTAGCTCTACATTTGCAGTGAAGAATTTAGTATCAGAATATACTTTGAATTTGGAAAGTCATTAATTTTCATGGAATTTCTCTGCTTCATCTTTTGCCACAGATGATGGTACATAGGCTGCCATGATTTATACCGTGGCATTTTTTTCTTTGCTAGTTATTATTATGAGTGCTGCAAAACTAGATGACCAAATGCCCCATGAAAGGATCATTCTAATTTGGCACATGACAAAACAAACTACCAGCTACTTATTTGCCTCATCAAGGACCACCTCTTAGTTGTTCTCTTCCTTAAAAAGAACTTTCTTCTGGTTTCCCCTGTCTTGTGCCATGACTTAAGTTATTCACTTCTTCAAATAGTGAGTAGGTCACTGGACAAAGATCTCATATATAAAGCACTATCATCAATTCTTCACATTATGTAACCCTGGACTCCTCATTTCTGCCACCCTTTCCCTGACGTTACAGAAATGAAAAGAAAGGCCTACAAAAGATTGAGAGAGTATTTTGGATATTTTTGTATTTGATGAGTTATTGCCACCAAAGAATTCATCACCACTCTTGTCTTTAAAAGCAGATAGACCAGAAGGAGCACACCAATGCAACTATCAATAATATGTAAATAAGTCTTGATTGATGACACATGTTAAAACCAGTGGAAGTGTGAGTTAGCTACAGGGGGCAGTTTGAGGGGGTGAAAGGGAAAGTAAATACATGAATCATGTAACCATGGAAAATTTTTCTAAAAATAAAAAATTAATTAAAAAAAGCAGATTATGTCTAATTCTCAGCCCTTTTCTCAACCACAAACTTGAATAAAACCTTATACACAATTTCTCAGTTGTGCTTTGTGTTCCTCTTCCTTTTATTAACTCAAGTGTGTTTTGAATAATGAATCCAGCAACTTTCACTGTAGAACACACATTTCACCAGCTCTTTCATAGAACAAACAGCTCAGTGATTGTTTTCCCTTTCATTTCTCATTCCAAATGGTTTGCTTTACACTACACTGAGCATAGTTGTAATATTGCATGGCTTTTTAAAAAGCTGGATCACACTGACAGGGAGTTCGTAGCAGTTACGAAATATTAGATTATTCTGTAATGTGATGGCCTATTTATTTATGTGAGAGCAACTCGTAAGTGTATATATTTGATAAATAAAAATTAAACTCAATTGGATGTGTTAAAATATGGAGGAATAACTCCTGTGTCAGCATCTCTCATATAAGACAAAAGACCTGAGGTCACTTTCAATGATTTATCATCTCTGTGACTTATGGACCCCAAGATGGGAAGACTGGGAATCTCACCATAGGACGCTAACTAATGTTTCATCACCAAATGCCCTTATAAGTACATAGTTTTCAAAATTCAAAGAAGAAAAGTCTGATTTATAGGTAAAAATATTATCAAAATCCACAGAAAATAACTATATTTAATCTGACAGAAGCATTTTCTGGAAACTTGTGTAGTCATTGACAATGTGTGGGGGGAGGGGCTCCTAGAAGGCATTACCTGATATAGTTCCTCAATGCATTGTTCTTACTTAGAGTTCTCAATTCTGTGTAGGGGAACCAGGGGGCATTACTTATCACAGCTCTTCCTATAGCTCTTTCTGACTCCCAATAGGCAGCTCAAGTTCTACGCTTTCTTTTTGACCCTTGAGTTTGCCATAGCTCCTTACAGGTTTCTTTTCACTATACATTTGCTAAAGAAAATTTCTCTGTCATGAACCTTGTTTCCATATGGCAAAGGAAATATTCCAGAGTTTCCTTGTCTCTCTGGGAAACAAAGTACAGCCCAAGCAGATATAGTTCAAGAGTGCTGGACTTGGAATGAGGATGTTCTGAGCTTTTGTCTTGCCTCAGACAGTTATGATTTGTGTGACCCTGGGCATATCACCTAGCCTTCCTTAGCCTCAGACTCCTCAAGGAATAGAATGGGGATAACAATAGCACCTACTTACTAGGGTTTTTATAAGATAACATATGGGAAGTGCTTTTCAAACCTCAAGGCACTGTATAGTACTTAATTGTTGTTCAGATCTGTCTGACTCTTTGTCACCCTGTGGACAATAGTATGCCAATAATGCCCGGGGGGGTGGGTTTCCTTGGCAAAGATACTGGAGTGGCTTACTATTTCCTTCTCCAGTAGATCACTTCTTGTTAGAATTCTCCATTATGACATATCTGTCTTGGGTAACCCTGAACAGCATAGCTCATGGTTTTATTGAATTAAGCAAGCCCCTCTGCTATGACAAGGCATCCATCCAGGGAAGGGATATAGATGTTCCCTTATCTAGCACACAATTGGTATTGTGTGCTAGATAAGGGAACGTCCTGTTCTATGTTTCTGCCAGACTCGAACCTCTGGGAACTAAGAGCTCTTTTTCATGCCTTCTTCCCCAATATTTTAACTGTACTCTAACCCTGACACTAGTTAGGCATTGGTGACTCAGTGATCAAGGTCTATTGGTTGACTAGAGGTCACCAATGGGTATCCCCGAGTACTCATGAATCCCTCTTAGATAACTGGGAAAGATTATAAGCAGTTAGTTGGCATAGTGGATAGAACAGTGAACCTGGGTTCAAATCCTATCTTAAACACTTACCACCATTGTGACTCTGCGACAGTCACTTAATAGCTACTTACTTCAATTTCCTCAATTGCAAAATGGGGGTAGAAAAAGCACCTACTTCCTATGGTCATTGTGAGGAAAAAATACTACAATATTTAAAAAGAGACTTTTGCAAACTTAAAATGTTATATAAATGATAGTTATCATCATCATCTTCATCATTATCATTATTATTGTTGCACTTATTATTAAAGTGGCCTGGAGATGGATAGTTCATGCACTATCTATGTTGTAGAGTGGAAAGTTTCATACATCAAGTTTCATTTTGGAAGAGCAGAAGAAAGAAAGAAAAAACTATCAGAGGTATAGAATTTCCATTTTTATTTATAATAATTAACCTTGCTATGCCATACTGTCACAGAGCATATTAAATTAACTGAGGACATATTAATAGTTGATTTTGTGAACCTTAGTATTCTTCATAAGGACTATTTTTAATGAAGACTACTGTTTTCTTAGCCATGAAAATCTAAATGTATAAAATTGATAGTGCAACTTTCTAAGTCTAGGAGCTTCTTTATTCTAAGTTTCTAGATTTCATCTGCTTTAGGTTGCTAGCCAAATGTGAGAGAATGAAACAGGCTCACATTTTCAATTACCTACATGAAATTAATTTTGTGGTTCTTATGATGTACCAAGTGCAAAAGTTATATTCATTTGAATGGAATACTATTGCTCAATATGTTATCTATGCTATGACTAAATAAACTTTCTTTTGTTAACTGTTTGATGCATATGTCCCAATCTTGAATTTGAAACACCAGATTGTCCTGCATTGAGGCTGGCCTGTGAAACATGGTGAAAAAATTCATCACCAAATGGCAAGCCCACTGTTTATGTGTGGAAATTGATACAGGCTATCATGATTTCTTAAGGACATTAACCAGTGTAAAATAACCATTACCACTGGAACACTAAAGAGCTCAGAAACAGCCGCAGGCAACAAAAACTTGATCTCTTTGCCAAAGGGAGACATATGGCCACCGAGGACAACACTGATGTAAAATATCACTCATTTCTAAAATTGTATGGTAAAGGATGGTGGAAGGTTTTGAATAGAATCACTTCATGAAAAAAGGAAATGTGAAGGGAAAAGTAAGCTTATATAAAGGTTGGCAAGTGAAACAATTAAACTGGATTATCCTGTGGGCCTCTTTCACAGATGAAACTGGAAGTAGGAAAATGAACAGATGAATAATGGAATAGGTTTGAAATATATATATATATATATACATATATATATATATATAAAACAAATGCTTTTTCTGTCAGGGGCAGTGGAATTGCCCATTTGGTCTCTAGCATTATACTCTCCAATGTACTGCATGACAGTCAAAATAATATTAAGGAAAAGAATTAAGGAGAGATAGTAACAGTATTAGACAGTCTATAGAATACAAAGAGGAATTCTATGCTGGAAATGACATCCTTTTGCTTGTATTGACAGAATGATTTTCAAGGTATTCAAAAGGAGAAGATCCTAAATGTTTGGGGGAGGGGGGAAGGGTATCATTATTTGTTTTTGTATAAAGAAATGATAATCAAGAATGTATCAGTAACTATCAATCTATAGAGCTACTTTATTATCTGTATAAAATATTTAGCAGAATACTTTGAACACATCTTTAAAGGCATGGCAATGAGAAAGGCAAGTTTTCCCATTTAATTTTTTTATATCAGACAGCCAAATAGCCGGGAGAATAAAATATTCCACCATCTTTATACTGTAACAAGTCCAGTAGAGCAAAATATGTCTTCAATTTGGATTTAAAAAACAACTGGTATTCTTTGCACATATCAAGGTTTTTTAAAAATATAACAGAGATGACTTTGTTATACAAGGTTATTTGAATAATATCATAGCAGACATAACTTTGTTAGACCCTCCAATTATTAATATCAAGTGAAGCACAAAATACAAAAAAAAATTCTCACCAGGGATGTTTTCCCACATGATTGAGGTTGCCTAGCTTATAATCCTAATGAAAGAGGGTTTCCTGTAGATGATTAGGATAGCAGTCAGATGCTTCTATTTTTGAATGACAATATTCTGACATTATTTCAAAGCAGGAGTCCTGAAGATATCTCAAATGCAACATGTGCAAATAGAAGATAATATCTTCCGTCCCCATACCCCAATCCTTTAGCAAACTTCTTATTTTAGTGTGCTTTTTCTCTGTCATTCTGTCCTGTGTTTGAGTCCTGTCCCTACTTATTTCCCTCCTCTGTTTCAGTAATAGATAAGCTAGGGGGCAGCTAGGTGGTTCAGTGGATGGAGAGACAGGAATTTCTGCATTAAAATTTGATCTTAGATATTTTCTGGCTAGGAGACCCTGGGAAACTCTCTTAGCCCCATGGTATATCCTTTACCATTCTTAGAACCAATATATAGTATTTATTCTAAGACAGAAGGTAAGGGTTTAAAAAAAATCTAAGCATAACAATGCCTTACAATGGCTTAGAACTTATTTGTGGACTATTGATGGGAGAACATGGACAAGAAAGGTACAGGATAGGTAGGCAAGGATGAATTGGCTTTTAAACTTTTAGGTAGAATACCTACATCATTTAGTTTATAGATGTATAGAATTATAAAAATATGTGAGATGAGATTTCAGCCTCCAAATATTTCTGATTACTCTAAACTATGAACATCTGCCATTTCCACTTCTAATTGCATGCTACTAAACATTGTGAGAGGCAGTCATAAAAATGTGCTGATGTGGTCCACTAGAAATTTGTATCCACTATCGATATTATCCAGTATCAAGATTACCAAAGTACTCTTTTAACTTTTCACTAATTGACTACCTACCATAATACCCACTAATTCTATTTTAAGCAAATCACCTATGACAATCCTTTCTCTTCAGTCCCCAACCTAACTTCCTACTAGTCAGAGGATTTTGCCTCATACTTTACTAAGATAATAAAATTATCATGAACTTCCTATATCTTGTAAAACCTTAACAACATCCATAATTTTCTTATTTTATATCTCAGTCTTAGGGGAAAAGATAGTTCTTGTCAAGAACAACTTCTGATGTCCTTGAGTCCAACCCTTCCTGTTTCCTTGGATATTGTTCCTTCAATCATCTCCTAATCTCTGTTCTTTTATCTTGCTATGCCCACTGGTTTCTTCTTTATTGTGTACAGATCTGTGTAAGCCTCCCCTATCCTTAATAAATCCTTTCATTTCAACCCTGCCATCCCTTTATGTCACAATCCTACAACTTTTCTCCTTTTTATAGGCAAATTGTTGTAAATATCACTTACACTTGTTGCCTCCACTTCCACTTCCTTCTTATCCCCTTACAGTCTTGCATCAGAATTTATTACTCAACTGATAAGTACTGCTAGGGTACTAAGGCTCTTATTGTCATAATATATTTACATATGTATTATAATACAAATATATAATAATTACATTTAGCTATAGATTGATTATACATTTAAATTGCTCAAATATAATTCCTAAATTTAAAGGTCTTTTTATAGTCTTCATACTTTGCCTATCTGCATAGTTTGGAAAAGATGAAAACCATTTTCTGGATACTTTGTCTTCCTTAGGGTTTTGTGACATTGTTCTCTCCTAATTTCCTTCCTACATGTCTGACTGCTTCTTCTAAGTCTCTTTTGTTGGATCAACACCCTTTATATGTGGGCATACCTAGAGCTTTGTCTTGATATGTCTATTGCCTTTTTCTTCTTTCCCTACATAATTTCATCTATTCCCAAGTATTCAAATATCCCCTCTGTGCAAATTACTCTCCAGTCACCAAATGTAACCTTTATCTTTCTTCTCAGCTTTAATATTACTTCACTAATTGATATTTCCACATTGGTTTTCTATTGTAATTTCAAACGCAACATATCCAAAACATAACTCATTCTTTTACTTCAAATCCTCTCTTCCTACCTTCACTATTTATAATGAAGCTACTCTCCTTCTAAATACACAGGATTTAACTTCATAACTATTTTATCATATTCGTTTTCCTCCTGACTACCAGTGTCTCCCCTCTCCAATTTTTTCTCCCCACTGTTGGAAAATTGTTAATTCTAAAGCACACCTAAATTTAACCATGTTTCTTCCCTGTTCAATATGCTTTGGTCATCCTCCCTTGCTCCTAGGATAAAATATAAACTTTTGTGTTTAGCATTGACAATCCTTCATGATATGGCTCTATTTTTTCTAGACTTTTTTCACATTACTCTTCATAAACACTATATTTTAGCTTAACTGGTTTCTTTACTCTTTTTCATACATGATATTATGTCTCTCATATTGATGTTCTGGCATGGCCTGTCTCTCATAACTAGAACATTTTCTTTCTTCCTCTCCATTTCCCCACCTCTCTTTAAGCCTCATTTTCATATGTCTACTCTACTGCCTCATTCTGTCAATTATCCTTATCCCTCCCTCAAATACTTTGATATTATTTTATCTGTATTTGTATTTATTTACTTATGTTCATGTTGCTTGCCCGTAAGTTGAATGTAAATTCTTATATTGCAATGCTTGTTTTATCTTTGCCTTTGTACCTCTATTGTTGGCACATTTTATATGCTTAATAAGCCATTTTTGAGCTAAATTAATTTTAACCTACTGCACAGAGAAGTAGTCCCCTAATTAGTTTCGAATAAGGAATCATGTAACAGGTTAGTGCCTTTGTCCATTCATTTCTTGGACATGAAATGATAGAGGATTAATTTTCTTGATGTCTCATTTATAAAAATTAGATGTCCTTTTGTTAGTGAATGATGCAGATAATTAAGGTGAAGCTCAACACCTGAAAATATTAAGTTCACATATTTTCCCTGAAGTGCTGGCAAGCCAATTATTATATATATATATATTTTTATCCTGGGACTCCATTCAAGGAGCATAGGGCCACAACCAGTAGGCAATGGGACACACAGTCGCTCAGGGTCACCCAGCTGGGAAGTGTCTGAGCCCGGACTTGAACCTAGGACCTTTCTTCTCTAGGCCTGGCTCTCAATCCACTAAGCTAGCCCAGCTGCCCCTACTTTAGGTTGCAGTTTCTTTAGCAGATGTAGTTTTTTTTTACAGGGTGGGGTTGCTAGCCCCATGCCCAACCCTCCTCCTTTTTTCATCTGGGCTAGGGACAATCCTTGGCCCAGGAGTGGTAAGGGTGGCCAGTAGGGGTCAAGTGACTTGCCCAAGGTCACACAGCTGGAAGTGTCCGAGGCCGGACTTGAACCTAGGACCTCCAGTCTCTAGGCCTGGCTCTCAATCCACTTAGCCACTCAGCTGCCCCTATTATTATATTACTAAACCCTTATGTATTAGGGCTTTTACCATGACAGATATATTCTTAAAGCCCATCTTTTGTATTTTACCAAGCTGCATGATTTTCCCTATCCACTAAGGTTTTGATTTGATAATCTACAATTAATTTTTTTTAATTTTTGTTAAAAAATTAAAAAACCCTTACTTTCTACCTTAGAATCACTACTGGGTATTGTTTTTTTATTTATTTAATTTTGTTAATTTTTTTAAACATTTATTATTATTTATTTTTTAGAAACATTAACATGGTTACATAATTCATGCTCTTACTTTCCCCTTCACCCCCCCAAATTCTCCCCTCCCCCACAGCTGATGTGTATTTCCACTGGTTTTAACATGTGTCATTGATCAAGACCTATTTCCAAATTGTTGATAATTGCATTGGTGTGTTAGTCTTGAGTCTACATCCCCAATCATGTCCGCCTCAACCTGTGTGTTCAAGCAGTTGTTTTTCTTCTGTTTCCACTCCTATAGTTCTTCCTCTGAATGTGGGTAGTGTTCTTTTCCATAAGTCCCTCAGAATTGTCCTGGGTCATTGCATTGCTTCTAGTACAGAAGTCCATTACATTCTATTTTTAGCACATTGTATTGGTCTCTGTGAACAATGTTCTTCTGGCTCTGCTCCTTTCGCTATGCATCAATTCCTGGAGGTCTTTCCAGTTCACATGGAATTCCTCCAGTTTTTTATTCCTTTGAGCACAATAATATTCCATCACCAGCATATACCACAATTTATTCAACCATTCCTCAATTGAAGGGCATAATCTCATTTTCCAGTTTTTTGCTACCACAAAAAGTGTGGCTATAAATATTTTCGTACAAGTCTGTTTATCTATGATCTCTTTGGGGTACAAACCCAACAATGGTATGGCTGGATCAAAGGGCAGGCATTCTTTTATAGCCCTTTGACCATAGTTCCAAATTGCCAGGCAGAATTGTTCGATCAGTTAATTAATGTTCCAGTTTTGCCACATCCCCTCCAGCATCCATTACTCTCCCCTTCTTTCATTTAGCCAATCTGCTAGGTGTGAGGTGATACCACAGAGTTGTTTTAATTTGCATTTCTCTAATTATTAGAGATTTAGAATACTTTCTCATGTGCTTATTGATACTTTTGATTCCTTTATCTGAAAATTGCCTATTCCATCACCAGCATATACCACAATTTATTCATCCATTCCCCAATTGAAGGGCATACCCTCATTTTCCAGTTTTTTGCCACCACAAAAAGCCTAAAAAAACCCTGAAAATTGTCTCTTGCCCATTTATCAATTGGGGAATGGCTTGATTTTTTTTATACAATTGATTTAACTCCTTGTATATTTGAGTAATCTGACCCCTGTCGGAGTTTTTTGTTATAAAGATTTTTTCCCAATTTGTTGTTTCCCTTCTGATTTTGGCTACATTGTTTTTGTTTGTACAGAAACTTTTTAGTTTGATATAATCAAAATCATTTATTTTACATTTTGTAATTTTCTCTAACTCTTGCTTGATTTTAAAATCTTTCCTTTCCCAGAGATCTGACAAATAAACTATTCTATGTTCACTTAACTTATTTATAGTTTCCCTCTTCATATCACCTCTATTATTTAACATTGTATAAGAAATACTAGCAGTAACAATTAGAGAAGAAAAAGAAATTGAAGGTATCAAAATAGGCAATGAGGAGACTAAGCAATCACTCTTTGCTGATGATATCATGGTCTACTTAAAAAATCCTAGAGAATCAACTAAGAAGCTTGTAGAAATAATCAACAACTTTAGCAAAGTTGCAGGATACAAAATAAATGCACATAAATCATAAGCATTTCTATATATTTCCAACACATCCCAGCAGCAAGAGGTAGAAAGAGAAGCACCATTTAAAATCACCCGAGGCAATATAAAATACTTAGGAATCTATCTACCAAAACAAACACAGGGATTTTACGAAAACAACTACAAAACACTTAAAACTAGATCTAAACAATTGGAAAAACATTGATTGCTCATGGGTAGAACAAGCTAACATAACAAAAATTTTACCCAAATTAATTTACCTATTTAGTGCCATACCTATCAAACTACCAAAAACTTTTTTACTGAATTAGGAAAAACTATAACAAAGTTCATCTGGAATAACAAAGATAAGAATATCAAGTGAAATAATGAAAAAAATGTGAAGGAAGGGGGCCTAGCAGTACCAGATATTAAACTGTACTATAAAGCAGCAGTCATCAAAATGGTATGGTACTGGCTAAGGGACAGAAGGCAGGATCAGTGGAATAGACTTGGGGTAAGTGACATCAGCAAGACAGTGTATGATAAACCCAAAGAGCCCAAATTTGGGGACAAAAATCCACTATTTGATAAAAAAAAACTCTTGGGAAATTTGGCAAACAATATGGGAGAGCTTAGGTTTAGTTGAACATCTCACACCCTACACCAAGATAAATTCAGAATGGATGAATGACTTGAATATAAAGAGGGAAACTAATGGGTATTGTTTTAAGGACTAGACAATGGGGGTCAAGTAACTTGCCTAGGGTCAACCAAGCTAGGAAGTGTCTGAGATAAGATTTGAACCCAGGACCTTCTGTCTCTGGGCCTTGCTCTCAATCCAATGAGGCACCCAGCTATCCCCAATCCACAATTAATTCTATGGCATATTCTAAATCTCATAGCAGCACTGCAATATGGGCGGCAAAATTATTATCCCAATTTACAGATGAGGGATATTAATTTCAGAAAAATGAAGGCTTAGGTCATAAGTGACAGTTAGGACCCAATCCCAAGTCTTTTATTTAAGAATTCAATACTCTTTCTACTATATCACTCATTACTCAGCAATACATTGTTGAGTGTGCAGATGCTTACGAATCTTAATGAAATCCATGTAATGTTCTTTCACTTAAACTCTAAATAAATAGATGTATAATAATTTTATCATCACCTTGTCATCCAGCCAAAATTTTCACTTGAAAAGATAACTCAGATATTTTTTTCCCTATGGACCATGGGATAACCTATACTTTAAAAATATACTTTTCCTATAGTAGTTTTCCTTTGTTTTTGAAGAAGACCAATGAAGTCTTGGGGTAATATCTGGAATCGTGTGTGCACTGGATTTAAGTGAGGCAGAGTTGCAGAAAGTTGATGTCCCCACTCTCTTTTGGAGTCATGCAACTTTAGTGGCAAGACAAAAGTCAAAGTCATTGGTGATGGCTCAGGAAGCAGTGGATGACCTTGGTTTCTCCTTCATCTGATCAAACTCTAAGTGTACCACTGTCCCTGCTTCTACCACTTTCATGGTTATTGGAGCAAATTTTTTTAATTCGCCTATTCCACTGAGGGAATGCTTTTTATATTTGGGGAATACATCTTCCCTAACTCAATGACAAATTTGAGGCCTGTGAATCACCTCAAACTGCCTTAGGCTACCCACCAAGATAATTTACTGGAGTGTGACCACTCTGCATCCTATAGTTTCTTGGAACCACAGCTGAGAGCTGGGTGGCAGGTAGACACCAAAGGTAGAAAACAGCCCTGAAAAGTGAACCCTCACACTAGAAGTAGTAGTTTTCCTTGAACAACCCATTCACCCAGGTGCCCTTAGATGATGCAGTGGATAAGTTACTGGTCTGGAATTGAGAAGTTCAAATCTGGTCAGACTTTCACTCAGTCTGTGATCCTGGGCAAATTTCTTAACACTATTTGCCTCAGTTCCTCATTTCTAAAATGATCGAGAGAAAAAAATGGCAATACTTTTCTAAGGAGTTATTGAAGGGATATCTCAGTGCAAGGTCCTGTGTTAGAACTGAGGTTTAAAGAAAGGCAGGGGATTAGAAGTGGGAAATAGAGGAGGACAAAATTATTTTAGTGTCTTAGGAACTTTTTCTTTAGTTGATTGGCATCAAGGAAATATTCACTTCCTGTTTTGTGGAGATTGACTATCCCACTAATTATCATCCAGGGGGTAGGATGCATCTATTGTCATCTGCTAGTAAATTTAAATGGGCCAACATAAAACAAAGTGTTATTTGAATAACCCCTGCTCATTTGTGGGCAAAAGGTATCAAGGAGGGAAATGGTCTTTTTTTTAAGGCAGAAATTTGTCAAGCAAAATAAACAAAACAAAACAAAAAAACTAGCTTAATTCTGAATTCCCTTTCGGTGAAAGGTGATTTTCTCACTTTTATCACTATGAACATTTATCTCTCTCATAAAATTACCAAATAACCAAAAAGGATTTATTAAGTACCTGCTATATGCTACACTGAGGATACAAATATAAATAATGAAACAGTTCTTCTTTCAAGGAATGTACATTCTATTTGGGAATACAACAAGTATAGATACAAATTTTTAGGGGAGAGAGACTGGACCTGTGATTACATTGGTATAGTGAATTCTCAGATGAGAAAATTCTCTTAACCAATGCAGAATGTTACATTATAGTCTTAGAGCAGTGATTCCCAAAGTGGATGCCTCCACCTCCTGGTGGGTGCTCAGCAATCCAGGGGGGCAGTGATGCCCACAGGTGCATATATCTTTCCTATTAATTGCTATTAAAATAAAAAAAATAATTTCCAGGGGTGCTAAGTAATATATTTTTCTGGAAAGGCGGCGGTAGACCAAAAAAGGTTGGAAATCACTGTTTTAGAATATTGCCCAGGATGCTGGGAATTTAAATGATTTGCCTAGGGTCACATGACTGAGCAATATGTTTTGGATGCAGAACTTGAATTCAGGTCCTTCTACTTTTGAAACTAGCTTTCTATTCATTATGCCAAGCTGCCTCACATATATAAGTAAATATGTCGTTCAGTTATTTTCAGATATGTCCAACTCTTCATGATGCCTTTGATGCTTTCTTTGCAAAAATGATGGAGTGGCTTGTCATTTCCTTCTCTGTCATTTTACAGATGAAGAAATGGAGTTAAACAGGGTTAATTGACTTGCCCAAAGACACACAGCTTGTAAAGTGTCCAAAACCAGATTAGAATCCAGGTTGACCTGACTCTGGGCCTGACACTCTTTCCTCGGTGCCACCTAGTTGCCCATATAAATAAACAAAGAATACAAATAAATAAGATGCATGCAAATAAATACAAAGTACTTAAATACAAGTTTGGGAGAGAGGGCATTAAAATTTGGTACGGGAGGTTAAGAAAGGTTTCAGGTCTATGGGGGTTCTTGGAAAGTATCTTTGAAGGAAGAGTGAGTTTTTTTCTCTATTGTGTAGAGATAAAAAGAAAGTATTTTCCATGCATGTGGGGCAGCCAGAGCAAAGACTCACAGACGAGAGGAGGTTATTTTGTGTGAGGAACAGAACAAATTCTGGTTTGTCTGGATTGTAGAGCAGGGATTATAATCTCTACTAAAATTGAAAAAATAAAATGAGGCCAGGTTGTAAAAGACTTTAACAGGTGAACTCAGGCATTTTTATTTGATCTTAGAAAAAAATTGGTACCACTGGAATTGATTGAGTAGGAAGGTGAAATGGTCATTTCTGTGCTTAAGAAGGATCACTTTGGCAAGTTTGTAGAGGATGGACTGGAATGGGTTCATCCTGACACAGGGAGAATAACTATCATAGCCATCTAGATGAGAAATAGTGAGGTATGAAAGATATGAATTGAGAGAAGGAGCTGGAAATGAGAAATATGGAAGGAAAGACAGCATTATATGGAAATGTTTTATGTAAATAGAGATCAAGGAGGATAATGC
Organism: Gracilinanus agilis; assembly: GCF_016433145.1. Lineage (NCBI taxonomy): Eukaryota > Metazoa > Chordata > Mammalia > Didelphimorphia > Didelphidae > Gracilinanus > Gracilinanus agilis. Next base: position 482,420,485 of record NC_058132.1, read on the forward strand.
TGAAATTGTAAATTTAGGAGATTGGAAAAATGATAGGATTTTTGACAGAAATCAAGAGTGTGAAGAATTTTTTTGGAAAGTTAATGAGTTCAGTTTTGAACATGTTGAGTTTCATTTTTTGCAGTACCTAAGGGTATAAATATGATTTTGATATCAAGGTTCATGGGTCTTGACTGTAGAAAAACAGCTGAAATCATGATGAGTCATCATTTTGGATGGTGATTTTATTTCTCATAGCTACTAGTCTATCACTTAGTTTATCATGAATTCATCTTTAAATTAATATTTTTAAAATAAGAACAGGATAAGGATCAAACACTAAATTCTTTCACTAATGTCTCAGCATGGAGTAAAAATGACTCTGGGTTCTGGGAAGATGTTCCAGTATAGTGTAAGCTGTATTAGATCCTACCAAGCTTTTGAGATGTCAAGTAAAGGTTTAGTGACATTCTGTTGTCTATGTCCAGCATAGTTAAAAGTAGAGAAATACATCATTAGGAAACACGCCTTCCGGAGATGAAATTTTGGCCATACCAATTCATGAAGATGATCTCTTAAGGTAGGAAAAGATTGTGATTGGCCACTGACCAAAGAATATCTTTGGGTTATTAAAAGTACTGTACTCAGCAGCAATATTATATGATGATCAATTGTGAAAACTTAGCTACTCTTAGCAATCTAATGATCTAGGACAGTGATGGGCAATAAATGGGGCCATGAAGAGTAAGACATGGCTGAAAAATGACTGAGCAACAACTGGGTATCACTGTGATGGTCCTGTAATATTCTGGGACTTGATGTGATCAGTTCAATAAAGTACACAGATAAGAGTATCTAGAGCAGTATTGTCAAGCTCAGAAAAGAAGTGGGGGATGCTAAACTGAACATAAGGTTCCCTAAAGGCTCCATATTGATTTAGAAAATGACATATTGGTATTCTCTATGTTGGATTGTGTTTTTATTTATTTTGTTAAATATTTCTTTTAATCTGGTTCAGATCACATTCAGGATTGTGTCGGATGCATTTGGCCCCTGGGCCATGTGTTTGATATCTCTGTACTAGAAAACATACCATCTCTAAGATGCCTTTTTCATTTGTACTTTTTACAGATTATCCTTTATGATACTGCTGGACACTTTTACTGAGCATGAGATGAGGTCCAGAATTGAATTAGGTGGACTTGAGTTTATTGGATTATTCCTAGAAAAATGTGCAGTGCTTTTATGCCAAGCTGCTCTCTGGGCAAAAGTCCATTCTAAAAATTAAAAGAGCAAACAATATTCTCCTTTTGATCCTTATGATTGTGGATCTTAGAATACTTTATTATCAAAGGATTTAAGAAGTCAGATGACCTAAAGACTCATCATGGAAGGAAGGAGTCTGGAGCAAATTTTCAGTGCAAGAAAAGACAAAAAAAGGGAACAGAAATGGAGCTAGGCTAGCCATGTAGCAAAATAAGGCATAGCAGATGGACAACTTGATGGCTATACTAGTATGCAGGAACTGTTGAAAAGGACAAAATTTAGCTTTCCCTTCACAATATCAAAGGATGTTTTTGTTGTTTAGTCATCTCAGTCATGTTTGATTCTCCATGACCCCATTTGGAGTTTTCTCGGCAAAGAGAGTAGAGTGGTTTGCATTTCCTTCTTCAGCTCGTTTTTATAGATGAGGAAAATGAGGCAAATAAGATTAAATGATTTGCCCATGGTTACACAGCTAATTAGAGTCTGAAGTCAAATTTGAGCTCAGGAAGATGAGTTCTACTGACTTCAGACCTGACACTCTATCCATTGCACCACCTAGCTGCCCATCAAGGGGTATAATGTTGATCTAATATCAATAATATAGATCTTGATGGAGTACAATTGTTCAAATGCCAAAGATTTTTTGAGCAGATTTTATTTGCTAGTCATTCAAGTTCATCACTTAAATCATCATTAAGATCTGTTACTGAACCCCATTTCAGTAGCTCATCATGGAATGAAAATGAACTTAGGTTCTAAGAGGTTACAATAGCAAGATATATGCTCCAGAAGCTACTGATAAGCTAGAAGGGGTTCAAATACAAGTTTGTTGGGTAGATCTTTCTTGGAGAGTTTATGGCAATTGTTGTCAAAAGTCAAGCAGAATGACAAGGCATTATTGATATTGTAATCTTCACTAATGGAAGGATTACTTTCATTAAAGAGATTACAGATCCATTGAAATAACTTCTAATCTCCAGCACTAGAATTTTAAATGACAAGTCATTTAAAATTATTATTTTTCAAGTTTCAAGTTTGGTTGGCATCACATGACTTAATACAGTAATATGCTCTGAAACAAAAGGAAACAGTTGGACTTTCAAAATATAGGCATAACAATTTATCAACTGCCTCAGTATGTATTATTTGACAAAGTGAGAGGTCTACAGATTGCCAAATGGAGTTTACTTCCAGCACTTGTTTGAGCTTTTTAAACTTCATTGCTTTGGCCTTCTAGTTGGAGTTAGCATATTCTTAAAGACTTGATTTCTGCTTCCTGGCTGACAGCATTTGTGAGCTGATTTTCAGGGACTGGTGTGGGCCAAGAACCACTGGTATTTTTAAATATCAGGGGATAGGACCCCGTCAGTGTTTTTTACCTTTCTAAGACAGTAGTATCTGACAGTACTAGCACGTTACCCAAGAAGACTGGATGTGAATGACTTAAAAGTTTTAGCTGTCACTCTGTGATAGTACACTCATGCTTTGGGTCCATTTCTATTCCTTGGATTTTCATAATGACTAGTGTTTCCCTCCCACCATGCCTCCTGGCTTTCAAAGCTATAAAAAATGAGCCAGTTGAAATGGATAATTTCTCAGGTCTCATCTAACTCTCACATTTTATGAAACCATAAGTACATGTAGGTGTAATAATTACAATTTCAGTGGAGGGGGGCATAATGAGGTTTGTCACACTTTTACTGAAGAGAGAATTTGTAGAATATGCTATGTAATTAAAGAAATTGAATGAAGCCTTTAAAAATGGTGATAATTAGTCTTGTGTGAAGTATTCTATCAGGGTGGACAGCAGGGGCCCAATATAAAACAAGGAAAAAGTTCATTTAAAGAGAAATGCGATTACTTTTCTTTGTGTTATGAGTCTACTTATTCAATCTTTTTTTCAGTCATGTCCGACTCTCAGTGATTCCACGTGTAGTTTTCTTGGCAAAGATATTGAACTGTCATTTCCTTCTCCAGCTCATTTTACAGTTGAGGAAACTCAGGCAAACAGGGTTAAGTGATTTGCCTAGGGTCACAAGTTAGTAAGAATCTGAGGCCAAATTTGAATTCAATAGACCTTCTGACTCTAGGACAGGCACTTTATCCACTCTTCCACCTAACTGTCTATGAATGTGTACACTGTGTCCTAATGCCTCTACCCATGAAATAAGTATGCTAGCAATTGTTCTTTTCTTCAGAAATTTGAATGAAAACTTAATATATCAAATTCTATGTTTGATTCAATTCATCATGAAACTTCTTTGTAACTATATTCCAGTCCTTTGGGCCATCTTTGAATCTTCCCTCTTCTTAAATGTCAAGTCTCATTATATCATTACTTTACCCTCTCCACCCAAATCCATTCAGTAGACTCTAGTGGCTTGTTGCCATCTTTAGATTCAAATATAACATCTTTTCTGGTGGTCAAAACCATTTATAACCCTTTATATCTTTCCAGTATTTTTATACCTTACTCCCTCCAAATCTTCTCTTCCATATGCTGTAACTCAATGACAATGGCCTTCTTGCCCATTCCTCAATGCACTCTATCTACTGACTAGGGACATTTTCACTGGCTTTCTGACATAAAGGGAATTCTCTCTCTCCCTTGTTATTTCTACATCCTGGTTGCCATGACTTCCTTTAAATTCCAGATAAAACCTCACTTATACAAAAGCATTGCCTGATTTCCTGGTTTCCTCTTAAAGCTATTGTCTTACATGTATATCTAGTTATATGTGTGTGTATGTGTGTGTATTTTGTACATTGTTTTCACATTAAATTGTGAGCTCCTTGAGAACAAGGACTCTTTTGTCTCTCTTTATATCAGGGTTCTTCCTGCAATATCACAATGCCTTTCTCATCTTCCTTCTTTCCCACCATATTAGTTTGGGATCTCAATACCCCTCACATAAATTATTGGTTTTGTAAATGAATTGATATTACTCATGTATTGCCTTTACTTCTAAATATATCCACCTATTCCTTTGCACGAGAGAGCAATTCTTTGTAATCAGAAATAAAAAAAGAAAGAGAAAAGGCAGTTAATTGAAATTCATCAATATATCAATCATGTCTGAAAGTATATACAGTGTTTCATATCCAGAGTCCTCCAACTCTGCAAAGAAAGGCAAGTGATATACTTTCTCCTCTCATCTTCAGGGCTAGACCTAGCCATTATAATTTCACAGTATTTGTTTTTTTTTCATATCCATTTATTTTAATGCAGTTACTGAATATTTTTTTCTAGTGGTTCTTTGCATTAGGCAATTTAAATTTTCCATCTTTCTCTGTATTCCTCACATTCTTTATTTCTTAGAGAAAAGCAGCATTTAGATTCTTGTGTCACAATTTGCTTAGCCATTTCCCAATCTATTGGTATCTATTTTGTTTACAGGTCCTTATTACTATAAATAATGTGGCCATAAGTATTTTAATAAATGGGATCTTTTTCTCTTGGGATGGATATCTCACAGAGGAATGTCAAAGTCAAAGGATTTGGATATTTTAGGCATGTTCTTAGCGTAACTCTAAATTTCTTCTCAGAGTTTATTTGAATTATCATAATTGCTTCCTAATTAATATATATACCACCAGACTTTACCCCTTCCAATTTACACACCATTGTTAGATTAACTTTTATACACTTAGCTCTGATCATGTCATTCCTCTGCTAAGAAACCCTTAATGGCTTTTAAGTGTCTTTATTTTTTAAAAATTTTATTTATTTTTTTTAAAACCCTTACCTTCCATCATAGAATCAATACAGGGTATTGGTTCTAAGGCAGAAAAGTGGTAAGGGGTAGGCAATGGGGGTTAAGTGACTTTCCCAGGGTCACACATCTGGGAAGTGTCTGAAGCCAGATTTGAACCCAAGATCTCCCATCTCTGGGCCTGGCTCCCAATCCACTGAGCTACCCAGCTGCCCCCTTAAGTGTTTTTAGAATGAAGTGTTAATTCTTATTCTGGCATTTCATAAAGGTATTTTATATTGTTACTCTAACCAAATTTATTACCTGCTGCTCTTCTTTGTATAACATACATAATTGCTTCTGTGCTTTGGGTTTATTTTTTCCCTGTGGAATTCTTTTATAATTTTTTTGTTTTTTTTATTGATTAATTAAGAAAATTTTTCCATGGTTACATGATTCATGTTCTTTCCCTTCCCTCCTTCCCTTCCCCCCTCCCATAGCTAACGTGCAATTCCATTGGGTTTTACATGTGTCATTGATCAAGACCTATTTCCATATTATTGATATTTGCACTAGGGTGAACGTTTAGAGCAGTGATTCCCAAAGTGGGCACTACCACCCCCTGGTGGGTGCTGCAGCAATCCAGAGGGGCAGTAATAGGCACAGGTGCATTTATCTTTCCTATTAATTGCTATTAAAAAAATAATTTCCAGGGGGCTAAGTAATATTTTTTCTGGAAAGGGGGCGGTTGGCCAAAAAAGTTTGGGAACCACTGGTTTAGAGTCTACATCTCCAATCATATCCCCATCAACTCATGTGATCATGCAGTTGTTTTTCTTCTGCATTTCAACTCCCACAGTTATTTATCTGGATATGGATAACATTTTTTCCTAAAGATCCCTCAGAAATATCCTGGATCATTGCATTGCAGATAGTAGAGAAGTCCATTACAGTTGATTGTGCCACAGTGTATCCATCTCTGTGTATAAGGTTCTCCTTGTTCTGCTCCTTTCACTCTGCATCAATTCCTGGAGGCCATTCCAGTTCACATGGAATTCCTCCAGTTCATTATTCCTTTTAGCACAATAGTATTCCATCACCAACAGATAACACAATTCATTTAGCCATTTCCCAATCAAAGAGCATCCTCTAATTTTCCAATTTTTTTGCTACCACAAAGAGCACTTGCCTGTGGAATTCTTGATGCCAAAATTCTTCACAAGATTTTTTAAATATAATTTGAATTGAAAGGGAGTCTCAGTAACCTTATAGTCTGATATGTACCTGAAAAATTTTTTTCATGTCCAAATCCCAGTCATATTTTAAGGCTCAGCTTACCTGTTACCTGTCCTATGAATCTTCATGGTAATGTGGGAAAAAAAAAACTTCTGAATTTTGAGTTTGGAGTTGCTGTTCACTCTTATCTCACTCTTTGTGACTCCATTTGGGGTTTTCTTGGCAATGATGAAGTGCTTTGCCATTTCCTTTTTCAATTCATTTTATATATGAGAAAATTGAGGCAAATGAGGTTAAGTGACTTGTCCAGGGTCATATGGCTAGTAAGTGTTTGAGGCCAGATTTGAACTCAGAAAGATGAATCTTCCTGACTTCAGGCTTGGCAGTCTATCATTGTGCCACCTAGATTTCTCAGAGTCTGAGGATCTGGGTCAAAATCTGGCTCTGCCACTAACTAGGTACCCTGGGGCAAGTCACTTAACTTTTCTTGGTCTTAATTTCTACATCTGTGAAATGAGAAGGTTCGATTAGATTAGTTTAGATTCTTTTGAAATCCAAATGCTCTGATTTCCTCAATAAGACATGATCTTTTCCTACTTTGAATTCTGGCTATAACAATCTGTGTTTCTCTCTCTTGTCAGACTTTCTATTTGTACTATAATTGTGGTGTACAAAAAACATAGATTTAAAATAGGAGGAGATTTAGAAGTTATCTACTTTCTAAACTCCTCATTTAATGGATAAGTTAGCACCATATACATTAAGCAACTTGTCCAAGGTATACTGGATTCAAATCTATATCTTATTGATAGATTCTAGAGGTCTGGCATTCTTGTTATTGTCTGTGTTCCTATCAGAGTTGTTTTCTTGTATTAGTTTTTAGATCAAAATCTGTTTTAATCCAATTGATTCAATTGGAATGAAATGGAAGAATATTCAGTATTTTGATGTGGAAAATTAGGGTTGAGAAAAATACTGTGTATATTTATAAAAGACTGTTGAATGCCTAGATAATTGCTGGGGGGGGATGGAAGGAATTATTTGGAGATTTTAATATAACAACCAATCAAATAAAATAGATACTAGCAAATAGCCACCAACTTAGATTTATTTTTTTATAGTGAAACAAGGTGGTTTTTATCATTTGTGTAATGAATATTTATCATATGTACTTGAAAGAAAACTCAAAATATTTTTAATCAATTGATGGCCATCTTTCACTTTAGAGTTTTTTTTAGGCTGTTATAAAATCTACAAGGCAGCAAGGTGGTGCAGTGGCTAGTGTGCTGGGTATTGAGTCAGGAAGTCCTAAGTTTAAATTTGGCTTCAAACACTTACTAGTTACATGACCCTGGAGCAAGTCACTTAACCTCTGTTTGCCTCAGTTTCCTTATCTTTAAAATGCAGATAATAACACTTGCTCTCAGGCTTATTGGCAGAATCAAATGAGATAATAATTTTAAACCACTTAGCACAGTACCTGGAATATATGAAGTACTATATAAACGTTATCTATTGACTATTAAATATAATACCTAAACTCTACCCCTATCCCAACTTTGTGTTTTCCTTTTGGAAATGAGGGTTGGGCAAATATAACATCTTCTTTTATAAAGATATTATTATTATTATTACCAGTTACATATTAATAAATTTGCACATCAGTTTTCCAAACTGTCTTTCTCCCTCCTTTCCATTTCCCCTCCTGGAGTTGGCAATGTAACATGCATAATCTTAAGTGGGGTGAACTGTCTCACAGAATTCCACAGTACCCCCCAGAACTCCAGGAGAGGGGGAAGTTGGGGCAGTTAAGAATGTGGGTATAAAAAGCAGGACATCTAGCTTGCCAAACTCACTCTTTGGGGAAGAGAGGGAGCTGGGTGGCTGTAAAGGGGTAGGAATTACTTCTCAGTAACTTAGCTTGTCTCTAACCAGTGTGCAGGGTGTTTCTTTGCTGAATACTCCTTACTGACTCTAACCAAACTTGTTTCCCAAAGGCTGGGAGCACTGTGACAAAACTTTGTAAGCAGTTTCTCAGCTAATCCCTCAACAATTACAGATCTACAATCAAGACCATCTTTACCATCTTGGACTTGTTAATACTAGATTTTAGGAGAAAGTTTAGATTGTGAGGGAGTTAGGAAGAAATAGTATCATTCATAAGCTTTCCTCTTAGAGGGGAATAGCTATTCTGGCTGCACCTTGAATATTTTAGATAGATTTTACCTCACCCTCAATCCTAACACTTTCCCTCCTTCTCTGTTTCCCTGAATTAATAAATCCCTTCTCTTGTTAAGAGTGTGAGGTGTGAGGTGTTGTATTTTCAGGCTATATAAGCCTAATCCATACATTACCTAAGCTAAATCTCCATCCTGACAGATCCTGAGAGTAGTTGTGATCCAGTGATCAGGAAAGTTGCTTGAAGATATCTTGAACACTTTATGTATCTTGGGCTTAGGGAATAAGCCTCCAACAGTGGAAGTTGTCATTTTCTGTGGGATTATTCTCTTTTTGCCAACCAATTTATCCCTATGATAGCTAATTTTGATTGCCTCCATTTCTGGACAGAAAGGGATTCTGTTAATAACAGTTACTAGAAGCTGAAATTGCCAAAAGGAGGGGGAGCAAAAAGAATTGCATCCACTCATTCCCCTCTCCCTTGCTAGGGGTTTGCAGCCTGGGGCTTGGATCCTGCTGAGACATCATTGTTAACTGGACCCATTTTTACAGCAAGCAATTCAATCTAGATTATATATGTATTCTCATGCAAAACATATTTCCACATATAGTTCAACAATTTTCTAGGTCAGGTGTATTTTCAATGAGAGATTTCACATTTTGGTCATTATTTTATTTTGTCATTCTTTTAAATTTGTTTTATTGTTTCTTGCTGTCCCATGAAATCATTACCTTTCTTTGTCCAATTCTAATTTTTAAAGAATGATTTTCTTCCATGACTTTTGAATCCCCCCCCATTTAGTCAATTTTCTACTTTTTCATGGAACTCTTTACTGGATTTTTAAAATTCTTTTTCCAGTTGGTCAATTCTACTTTTTATAGAACTCTTTTCTTCAATGGACTTTTATGCCTCTTCCATTTGACAATTCTGCTTTTTAACTTGCTATTTTCTTTTTGCTTACTTTTAGTTCTTTCCCCCATTTTTCTTACCTTCTCTTATTTGATTTTTGAATTCCTTTTTGAGCTCTTCCAAAGCCTGAGACCTATTCTCATTTTTCTTTGAAGTTTTGCATGTGACTGCATTGATCTCACTGTTCCCTACTTAGTTTATGCCTTGGTCTTCTTTGTCTCCATTAAATTTTTTTATAGTTAGGTATTTCTTTTGCTATTTATTCATTTACCCAGCCTTTAAAAACTTTCATTTTATCTTAAAAGTAGACCCTGTTCTAAGGATAGAGAGGGCATTCTCTTAAACTTCAGTTATACCTTGTTGCTACCCTTAGCTCTGGTTCTGGTATTCCGCAAGTTTCAGCTCTTCCAAGGTGGCATGATGGCCTATGATTTAGGATCTCTGAAAGCTGCTGATTCACTCTCCTCTAGGGATTGCTGATACCTTCCAGAACTCAGAGCAATGTGTCCTGATGCTAGAAGCTTCACCATAGACTTAAATGGGTCAAGTGCCACAGACTTGGGGCCTCACTGAAGGCTTATACTAGGGCTCAGGACTTCAAAGGTTGGGCATGGGATGCTCTGCTATTGGTTAAGGCAGGATTCTGGAGTCTTGAAATTGCCTTGTGCCCACATTCAGAACATGGTGCTGTAAGGTGGGAGGTAGGTGGCTTGTACTCCTCTGTGTGCAGTTTTACTTCTGGTTTCCTTCTTACCCTGTGAAATAAACTCTCTCTGCCTACCTTTCAAGTTGTTTTCTGCAGAGTTATTTCACTCTGTCCCTTCATTTATTCTCTGACTCCAGTATTTGTTTTGAGGTGTTATTTTAAGGTCAATTTGAGAGGATTCTCAGAGAAGTTCCAGCTTTCCCTGATGATACGAGGCTCAGCTACCTCTTCTTTTCCTTGATATTAATAAAAGTAGGCCAACAGCATTTGATATTGAAAATGTATTTTTTATTAAGTGATTTATTAAAAATTTAAAGTTGAGGGGGCAGATAGGTGGCTCAGTGGATTGAGGGCCAGGCCCAGAGAGGGGAATTCCTTGGTTCAAATCTGGTTTCAGATACTTCCTAGCTGTGTGATCTTGGACAAGTCACTTAACCCCCATTGCCTAGCCTTTACCACTCTTCTGCCTTGGAACCAATACAGAGTATTGATTCCAAGAAGGAAGGTAAGGATTTAAAAATAAGTTTAAAAGTTGAACATTGATACCACCAAGTAACCTTGCTTGGTAACTATTTATGTTTAATTAATGAAGTTAAAGCCATAAAGCAGCCTGATAATGTCCAGTCATTTAATTTCCATCATAATTTTTGTCTATTTACATTTCCTTTTATATTGTCACAATTAATATTCACTTCAATCTTCCAGTTCTAGTTTGTTTTTTAATGATTTTTATTATTTTGTAACAATATTTCTAGATTTCTTTATATTCCTTGTACTTTCTTGTCTTAATGGAATTATATATTTACATTAATGTATATTAATGTATCCTATCTTATTTAACCATGCCCCTATTTTTGGGCAGTTAAATTGCTTTCATTGTTTTAAAATTACACTAAATGCTTCTATAAAAATATTTTAACAAGTAACATTTTTTTTTTTGGTTTTCATAATTCCATCAGGATATATGCAACTTATTTTGTCTTAAGTTTTGTTCCTGGGGAAATAATGTTAGATTTGGAGTGAGTGTTTCTAGGTTCAAATTCTAGGTCTACTTTTTTCTACCTGTGTGATGTTAGGTAAAACACTTAACCTCCTTGAGTCTCAGTTTCTTTGTCTGTAAAATGAGAGGGTTGTACCTGATAAACTCTTTAAAGTCCCTTCCAACTTTAAATGTGTGATCCCATGATGCCTTTTGATTTTTAATCATAGTAATTTCCTGATATACATTCCATTCCTACTGAACATTCCAATGTATGAAAGAAAAATAGCTTTAGTTATGTAAAAGCTATCAGTCTTGCAAGAACACTTGACATAGTATGTAGATTTTGTAAGAGTAGGGTGTGTGTGTGTGTGTGTGTGTGTGTGTGTGTGTGTGTGTGTGTAAAGAAAGACGTGTTCCTGAGAGATTTGACTATTTTCTTCTGACTTTGTGCCTACATGATTCTCCCATATATTTTAGTTTCTCTATAATACAGTGGTTTTCTTCAAGATAACCTCCCTAACCACTCAACTTCTGTAGTGCATATTTCCCAAAGTTCTTTTATGTGTTGTTGGAAATGGCTAGCCAATAAAGCAATTAGGAATTATGCAAAGAGAGTAAAATGCCCTTACCTTTGACACAGACATCTCACTGTTTGAAATATGTTCTAAGCAAGCCAGGGATAAAAAGAAAGCTCTTACATAATCCAAAATATTTATAGTTGCACTTTTTGGAGTAACAAAAAACTAGAAACAAAGTAGATACCAATTGATTGCATAATAACTAAATAAATCATGGTACATGAATGTAATAGCAGGTTATTGTGCTGTAAGAAATGACTAATGTGGTGAACTGATACAATACGATGTAAGCAGAATTAGGAAAATATTATACAAAATAAGTTCAATAACCTCTACAAAAAATTTTAAATGCTATGAAATTTATGACTAGGTTTGGCCCAGAAGAAGAGATAGAAGTATGTATCTCATCATATTGTTGAAGAAGTTGGTGACTTTATGTGTAGAATATGGCAAAAATACTAGACTTTTTCTGATAATATTAGTTTTGCTGAATCTATCTCCCATTCTTTTAAACAATTATTTGTTATGTAGGACAGTTCTCTGGGAGGGGAGAGAGAAATATAGAAGTAGAAATGTATTTAAGGAAATAATAAAAGGCATCAGTATAATTTTTATCTTGAAAAGAAAAGGCCAAGTATGGCAAAAATTAGGTTTAGATCAATATCTCATACCCTATACGAGTGGTTCCCAAACTTTTTTGGCCTACCACCCCCTTTCCAGAAAAAATATTACTTAGCACCCCCTGTCACATACTATCACCGCCCCCTTACAAGTTATTCACTGCTCCCAAATGCACCTGTGGCCATCATTACTCTACTAGATCACTGCAGCACCCACCAGGGGCAGTGGTGCCCACTTTGGGAATCACTGCCCTATACTAAGAGAAAATCAAAATGGGCATATGGTCTAAACATAAAGAATATTATAAGTAAATTAGAGGAACATAGAATAGTTTACCTGTCAGATCTATGGAGAAATGAAGAATTTATGACCAAACATTAGATAGAGAACATTATGAAATATAAAATGAATAATTTTGATAATATTAAATTAAAACGTTTTTGTACAAACACAACCAAGGTAACCAAAAATAGAAAAGAAACAACAAATTGGGAAAATGTTTTATATGAAATTTCTTTCATAAAAGTCTAATTTATCAAAAATATAAAGAACTAAGTCAAATTCATCAGAATACAAGTCATCCCCAATTGACAAATGGTCAAAGGATATGAAAAAAGTTTTCAGATGAAATCAAAGCTATCAATAATCTTATGAAAAATGTTCTAAACAAGCATCATATGCAATGGGGATAAAGTAGAAGCCTTTCCAATAAGATCAGGAGTGAAACAAGGATGCTCACTATCACCTCTATTATTTAACATTGTACTAGAAACACTAGCAGTAGCAATTAGAGAAGAAAAATAAATTATAGTTATCAAAATAGGCAATGATGAGACTAAGCAATCACTCTTTGCAGATGATATGATGGTCTACTTAAAAAATCCTAGAGAATCAACTAAGAAGCTTGTAGAAATAATCAACAACTATAGCAAAGTTGCAGGATACAAAATAAATGCACATAAATCATAAGCATTTCTATATATTTCCAACACATCATAGCAACAAGAGGTAGAAAGAGAAACACCATTTAAAATCACCCTAGACAACATAAAATACTTAGGAATGTATCTACCAAAACAAACACAGGAATTATATGAAAACAACTACAAAACACTTTCCAAACAATTAAAACTAGATCTAAACAATTGGAAAAACATTGAATGCTCATGGGTAGGATGAGTCAACATAATAAAAATGACCATTGTACCCAAATTAATTTATCTATTTACCTCTCAAACTACCAAAAAACTTTTTTACTGAATTAGGAAAAACTATAACAAAGTTCATTTGGAATAATAAAAGATCAAGAATATCAAGGGAAATAATGAAAAAAAATGTGAAGGAAGGGGGCCTAGCAGTACCAGATATTAAACTATACTATAAAGCAGCAGTCATCAAAATGGCATGGTACTGGCTAAGAGAAAAAAGGGAGGATCAGTGGAATAGAGTTGGGGTAAGTGACATCAGCAAGACAGTGTATGATAAACCCAAAGAGCCCAACTTTTGGGACATGAGTCCACTATTTGACAAAAATTGCTGGGAAATTTGGAAAACAATATGGGAGAGCTTAAGTTTAGTTGAACATCTCACACCCTACACAAAGATAAATTCAGAATGGGTGAATAACTTGAATATAAAGAGAGAAACTATAAATAAGTTAAGTGAACACAGAATAGTATACTTGTCAGATCTGTGGGAAAGGCAAGATTTTAAAACCAAGCTAGAATTAGAGAAAGTTACAAAATGTAAAATAAATGATTTTGATTATATCAAACTAAAAAGCTTCTGTACAAACAAAAACAATGTAGCCAAAATCAGAAGGGAAACAACAAATTGGGAAAAAATCTTTATAACAAAAAAATCTGACAGGGGTCTAATTACTCAAATATACAAGGAGTTAAACCAATTGTATAAAAAATCAAGCTATTCCCCAATTGATAAATGGGCAAGGGACATGAATAGGCAATTTTCAGGTAAAGAAATCAAAAGTATCAATAAGCACATGAGAAAGTGTTCTAAATCTCTAATAATTAGAGAAATGTAAATCAAAACAACTCTGAGGTATTACCTCACACCTAGCAGATTGGCTAAAATGAAAGAAGGGGAGAGTAATGAATGCTGGAGGGGATGTGGCAAAACTGGGACATTAATGCAGTGTTGGTGGAGTTGTGAACTGATCCAACCCTTCTGGCTGGCAATTTGGAACTATGCTCAAAGGGCTATAAAAGAATGCCTGCCCTTTAATCCAGCCGTACCATTGTTGGGTTTGTATCCCAAAGAGATCATAGATAAGCAGACTTGTATGAAAATATTTATAGCTACGCTTTTTGTGGTGGCAAAAAAACTGGAAAAGGAGGGTATGTCCTTCAGTTGGGAAATGGCTGAACAAATTGTGATATATGCCGGTGATGGAATACTATTGTGCTCAACATAATAAACTGAAGGAAATTCCATGTGAACTGGAAAGTCCTCCAGGAATTGATGCATAGTGAAAGGAGCAGAGCCAGAAGAACATTGTACACAGAGACCTAATATACTGTGGTAAAATAGAATGTAATGGACTTCTATACTAGCAGCAGTGCAATGATCCAGGACAATTCTGAGCGATTTATGGAAAAGAACACTACCCACATTCAGAGGAAGAACTACAGGAGTGGAAACAGAAGAAAAACAACTGCTTGAACATGTGGGTTGAGGCGGACATGATTGAGGATGTAGACTCGAAACTAGTACACCAATGCAACCATCAACAATTTGGAAATAGGTCTTGATCAATGACACATGTTAAAACCAGTGAAAATACGCATCAGCCATGGAGCAGGGGAAGCTCGGGGGAGTGAAGGGGAAAGTAAGAGCATGAATTATGTATCCATGTTAACTTTTCTAAAAAATAAATATTAATACATGTTTAAAAAAAGAAAAGTAAAAAAAAAAAGAAAAATGTTCTAAATCCATCTTAATTTAAAAAAATGCAAATTAAAACAACTCAGAGGTACTACTTCACTCCTATAAGATTGTCCAATTTGACAGTAAAGGAAAGTGATAAATGTTGGAGCGGATGTGTGAGAAATTGCAACACTATGCATTTATGGTAGAGTTGTGAACTGTTCTACCATTTCTGGAGGGCAATTCGGAACTGTGCACAAGGGGCTATATAAGAATGAATACCTTTTGATCCAGTAGATGGTCTGCATCCCAAAGAGATAAAAAAGGGGGGTGGAGGGAGGGTAAAGCACCTGTTTGTACCAAAATATTTATAGCTGCTCTTTTTTTGGTGGCAAATAATTGGAAACTAAATAGATATTCCTCAATTGAGGAATAGCTGAGGAAATTGTGGTATATGATAGTGATGGAATACTATTGTGCTATAAGAAATGATGAATAGAACGACATTATAAAGAGCTAGAAAAACCTGAGAGAAGTGATGCAGAATGAAATAAGCAGAACCAGAAGAACATTATACATAGTTACTGCAATATTGGGGAATGATCAAATATGATAGACTTTGCTACTATCAGCAACACAATGGTCCAGGACAATTCTGAAGGGCTTAGGAAAAAGAATGCTCTTCAGCTCCAGAGAAAGAACTGTTGGAATAGGAATTCAGATGAAAACATATGATTTATCGCTGGTATATTTGGGTATATATTTTGGGTTTTATAAGATTATTCAGTTACAGTAGTTAATAACATGGAAATGTGTTTTGCATGATAATATATGTGTAATCCAGAATGAATTGTTTGTCAGCTCTGGGAGGGGTGAGGGAAGAAGGGAAGGAGACAATATGAAATTTGTTATTAAAATGCAAAATCCAAATAAAGTAGAAAAATTCCCATACAAAAGAAAGTGCCAGCCAGAAATGTACTCATTTTAAATGCTTATCTTTATTTTACTCAGAAGCTCTTGGTTTGTAGGATTTCTTTTATTAAAAATTCTCAGTAGTAACTTTTCAACCTGAAAATTTATACTCCTTTTTCTTTGCCTCTTTCTCTTTTTCTCCCCTTCTTGCCAATTTTGATATCCTACAGACACAATTGGAATTGTGCCTTCAAGTGATGATGCACATTCCTTGATTTTTTGTGATATTTTGTTCATATTTACACAATTTCTTTACTTCATTTTTTGATTTTTTTTGTTTTCTCATTTATCTCTTTGTTATGTCATTTTATCTTTTTGTTTCTTTGCATTGCATTTTCCAGATTCTCTGCCTTTTTCTTCCAGCATCTATGATTTTTATTAATGATTAATAGATGATTTTAATTTAATTTAATAAAAATTAATAGATATTATTAAGCATTTTATAGACAATATTTCATTTAATCATGACAACCATTGAGGTATTGTGATGCAAGTTTTACAGGGCAGATAATAAACTTATAATTTCAATGTTATAGAAAACTGCTGGACCCTTCATATCAATACTTGTTGTTCCCTTCTCTGCAGGTTATAATCTTAGGGCAGTATCCTGTAAGTTCTAATGGATACACACTACTAATCTGTGTTAGAGGAAAGTTGAACCTATAACTTTTTGGGCTTGGAGTCCAGCTCTATTGACTATGCCTCTTGTGACATTGATATAGCAGAGTAGAATTCCAGTTGCAAGAGAAGAGGTCAAGCCACAGCTCAGAATTCCAGGGGGCCCCCCGACAATCTGAGCTGTGGCTTGACCCCCTCTCTTGCAACTGGAATTCCATTCTGCCATATTAATGTCACATTCTCAATCAGGACAAGTTCTATTAGCACCATTTTACATATGAAGATTCTCGGATTATTTGAATATGAGGATTGTCTGATTTAATATGTGTATTTTATATACTGAAATAATTATAAATTTTTCTTAAAAAATTTTATGGACATATCTGAAACCCTCTCTCCCAATACCATCACATACCTCATCTAAAACCACATTTATAAATGTGACTCTACTTTGTCTGTGGCTGGTTAACTTACTTAATTGAAGGATTTCATTCAATTCATTCAAATCATTCAGAGTTTAATGGTAAATTTCTATGCAGACTGTGTTAGTTTTATAGTTCAAGTAGTATGGCAGGAAGAGTTGGGGATTTAGGATTAGATGATATTAGAGTTTGAAATTCTACCTTTCAAATTTACTTGCTTCTCTGAGCAAGCTATCTATAAAATGGAATGGACTTATCTCACAGGTGAATTGTGATAATCAAATGAAATATGTGCAGTAAACTTTTTGGGTACACATTAAAGTACTGTATCACCTGTTTTTATTATGTGATCTCAAATTATCTTCTCATATCGATCCCCTTTCTCTGAATGCATCCCAACAAGTCAATATCCTTTTTAAATATGGCACCTAGAAATGAAAACAATACTCCATATTGTCTGAACTGAGGTGACTCCTGTCACTTCCCTCAATTTGGATACTCTATTTCTGTTATTGCAGAAAATTACATTAGCTTTTTAGAAGGTTTCTACATCACACTGTTGACTCATACACAGCCATCCATTTATTAAAACCTCCAGTTTTATTTTTTCACATATATTGTTTTCTAACCCCATTGCTTCCATTCTTTATTTGTGTATTTTTTTTCAAAACCCAGATGTAACTCTTTTCATTTATTCTTACTAAATTTCATTTTATTAGATTTGGCCCATCACTATCACTTCAACATGTCAGATTATTTTTGATTCCTCTTTCTGTTATCTAATACATTAGTCATCCCTCTAAATTCTTGTCACTTATAAATCTACTGAACATGCCGTCTATTTTTAAAAATCCAAGTCATAGATAAGAATGTTGAATATATTAGGACTAAGGATTGATTCAGGGGTGCTTCACTAGAAGATTCTTTTCACCAAAGAATCAACATCTTTTGGATCAGGTCATTCATTCAGTTCTAATCATATCTAACTCTGTTGTCACCTACCCCACAATTCTCTGTCTTGTCCATAAGGATATCATGACAGACTTTTTGAGATGCTTTCTTGACATCTAGATGCATTATGCCTCAGCATTTTTCTGATCTACTAGCCCAGGAGCCCTTGTTCAAGAAAGGAAATGTGGTTTGTCTGGCATAACTTGTTTTCATTAAATCTGTGCTAATACAGATCACAATTTCATCTATAATCCTTTTCTTTATTCTTCATATAAATGTTGAGTTTGTTGATTTTCAGATTAATAGTTTTAAGTATTTTTAAGTGAAGCTGTAGTCTTCTATTGTTTAGCATTTTTTCTAAAGTATGCATTTATTTTAACATCATAGTAACCAAACTACATGGCATGCCTTTGTTCCTTTCTGAACTTCCTTTTCTCTTGTCTATTTTTAAAATATATCAATCCTTGGTATTCCTCTTTCTTTCCTCCCCTTTCTTTTTTTTTTTCTTTTTTGTATCCCTATAACTACTCAAATGCTTACACCCATAAGGTACTTCGTCCCTTTAAACAAATTAAATATAGCAAGGCAAAGCAAATTTAATGGCCAAAGCTGAAAATTTAGGTATTATTCTGTACTTTTAGTCCATCACTTCTCTGCCAAGAGGTGAGAAGCATTCTTCATCATAGACCTTCTGTATTCATAAATGGTTATTGCATCAATATCATTATTTCATAGTTGTTTTTTACATTATTAAAGTGATAGTGCAAATTACCCTCCTACTTTTTCTCATTTCACTCTGTATTATTTGTGTTATGGGGTTTCTTTGTATTTATATCTAATGCCATTTTGTAATTTTCCATCACATTAATATAACACAATTTGTTCATCCATTGCCAGCTGATAGCACCCATTTCATTTCTAGTTCTTTACTGCAATAAAAAATGATGCTATAAATATTTTTGTATACATGGGTCCTTTCCCTCTGCCTTTAATCTCTTTGGGTCATATGCATGTAGGCAAAAGGCATGAACAAATTAGTGACTTTAGGGTCACAATTTCAAACTGACTTTCAAAATGTTTGAGGCACTTCTCATCTCCTTGTATATTAGAAAGTCTCCTCTTCTAAGCCCTTCTACCTATTACTAATTCTATTTTTTTTTTGAGTCATGCTTGCCTAATTGCTGGATGTGAAATATAACCTCAGTTATTTTAATTAGATTTTTTTCTCACCTATAAGTGATATAGAATATTTATATTTCATTAATAATTTGTGTTTCTTCTTTTGAAAATTGACTATTTATATCCTTTGACCTATACCTAAATAGAGAATGGATTTTGTTTATATATATATATATATATA
>NC_058132.1:482464782-482483891 GCF_016433145.1 Gracilinanus agilis
TCTTCTTCTTCTTCTTTCTTCTCCTCCTTCTCCTCCTTCTCCTCCTTCTCCTCCTCCTCCTCCTCCTTCACTTTCTCCTTTGTCTTCTCCTCTTCTTCCTTCTTTTCCTCCTCCTTCTCCTCCTCCTCTTCCCTCTCTCTCCCCTTCCCTCTCCTCCTCCTCCTCCTTTTTTGACATTTAAGGTTGGAGGAACTTTTTTTTCTTTTTCTTGTTTTTTTATCCTTCATTATGCCACTTTCCTTTGGAAATATAATTGGCATTGATATCAGCATGATGCAAAGGAAAGGACACTGTATTGGATTCAGAGAAACTAAAGTCAAATTCCACCCGGGCTGCCTCATCCTTAAGTAGTCTTGGGCAAAACATTCAATCTATTTGAACTTTTTTTTTTCTTACCTCTGAAATTAAGGCATTTGACTAATGACATTGGGCCAGTCACTTAACCCTTTCTACCTCTAAATATACCTTCTATTAGTTAGAAGAAGCAACATTTAGTAGCCATATATCAAACAACTGATGGATACAGATGCTAACAAAACCCTCTGTCTTCAACACAATTGCTATATTTGTTTTCTATTGATATCTGAAACCTAACATATTCTAATATAAGAATAATCATCACAGTAAAAACATTCTTTGAGCCTAATTTTTTTCTTCACAGTTGTCCTTAGATCTTTATTTTTTTTGTAGACCAGAGTCTATGCCTTCTGATGCTTTTAAGTTATTTTCTTTATATAACTCTTTACATCTTTCTGTGTAACTCTTGCCCACTAATCTCCTCTTCTTGTGCTATCATATTTTATTAGCATCTTGCATAGTTAGATGATCCAACTGGGTCAGAGCATTCTTCTCACAGTCATGCTGTGAGAAGCCTTTGTGTCCCAGCTTTGTCTCAGCATATAGCCTTGTCCTGCAAGCAGTGTCCTGGTGATGTGTGCTAGGTAGTTTTTTTCAGTTACAAAGTACTACATTTGGAGAATTGCCAAGCAGTTTTCTTTGGACTCTACATCTTGATAGTGCAGATTGGCAGCAAAAGCAGGCCCCTTTTTTGAGGTAGGCAGGTGGGTATTTAACAAAATGTATAACCTTTGTCTCCACCCCTGCACCTTCACATATCATATAGCAGAGGGAACTGACAAACATACTGGGTTATTGGACCTAGGGAGCAAGGTGTTGTTAAGAACAGAGCTGTCACTGACTTGTTGATGGAGTCATTGTCCCCCAATTCCTGTGATGTTCTCTGTGCCTTGACTTTAAACCCTAGGAGGCATGTAGCACCATATGGTACATGTGGCTTTCCTGAAAACATCAAACAATGCAGAGGTTATCACTCAGGAGCACCAAACACCTAAAGCTACACAATTCCAAAATGAAGAAATATCACCAGCAAGGGTGGAAGCCAGAAGGCCAATTTAATTCAATAGTTATTAAGCATCTGGTATATGCACTATTTTAGGGTATGAGAATACAAGGGCAAAACCAAAACTAAAAACAACTTGTCTCTGCCTTCTCAAAACTTATGTTTTATAGGACGGATATACTACATAAGTCAATTTATACATAAGCAAATGGCTTAGCTATCCGTTTTAATGTGGTATCAAGTGAGATGGAGAAAACATAGGTGCACAAACATAAAGGGAAAAGGAGCTAGCTGTTGGCACTCAGTCAGAATGGGTTCATATCAGTTAAGCTCTTTTCCTGTATAAGCAGTATAAAGAACTAATGGTAAGCAAACACTTGCTCCAATGTTGTGTCCATTTGCCTATCTCTGCATTCGTAGGTTATTATAAATTAAAAATACTGTAATCCAATTTTGAAATGTTCACAGTATCCTTTGAATTGGTTAATTTCTTTCCTGTAATAGTGGAATATTGTCATTTACTCCTTTTTTTGTCAGGGAAGGTAAGGCATTTATTAAGTGCCTTTTATGTGCCAAGCACTACAAAAGTTATTCTATGTGATCCTCATAACAACACCTGTTGTTGTCAAGTGCTATTATGATTCTTATTTTAAAGGTGTGGAGGCAGAGAGGGTTTAAATGACTAACTCAGGGCCACATAGCTAGTATCTCAAGTCAAATTTGAACTGTCTTCCTGATTCCAAGCCTATTGTTCCATCCATTGTAGCATCTAGCTGCTCAAGGTCCTGAGACTTAGAATTAATCACTGATTTGAGCACATAATAGGTGCTTAATTAATGCTTATTGACTTGACTATAATAAAAGTACACCAAAGATATTTGTAAAGGGCTCAACAACTGTCACCAACATTGTGACAGAATCTTTCCACCCAGAACTATGCACAAAACCTCAAGCAATCTACAATAAAGCCCAATGTATAATATTCTTCTAAAGAATGCATAGTATTTAAAGATATGCAGATGCAAATGCATAAGAAAACCAACCAAACAACCAAACTCTCCTAAGATGTACCACTCTCTCACCATGAATTCTTGCCTAATTTTCTCACTTTCCTCTAACCATGATCATCTCTACATAATTCAAAGGAATAATAGCTCAGAAACCATGTTCAATATGCCTACTTTTATAAACTATTTACATAGAAGACACTTCAGAGTGGGAGTGAGACAACCCTCTCCAGGTTTCTTGAAAGGAAGCCACACTGCCTTCTTGCTTTTACAGCTCATCTCCTCTGCCACTTTGCACTTTGATGGTGACAATATCTATTCCTATGTTGCCCTTGGAGAAGGCTTATTCATGTCTGGTTTTGAGGAACTATATTATATTTTTATGCTCTGGGAAGATTAGGATAACTTAGAAGAAGATTCATCCTTTGGTCTATATTGATATGCATTATAAGAGACCTGAGTAATAGGTTCTGATTTGGCTTGATGCTAAGAGGAAGCCACAGTTGCTGAAAATTGCCTCCAGATTAGATCAATCATTTTTAGTCTAAGTAGCATCTCTGAAGCACCCTACCCTTTCCCCATAATTACCTCTCATGCCTGATAGCAGAGGAAGGATTAAGAACACTAACAGACAATTAATTTACACTCACCTGAAGTTAGAGGGAGGTAATGAAATTTTACCCAGTACATTTTAGCCATTTACAATAGTCATAGGAACATAAGAGAGGAGTCCTCATCATAAGCATAAATGGAGATTCTATCAGCGCCTGAAATTAAATTCCATAAAACTTGCCCAGCATGGTCACTGCTTTCTAAGGATCTAATGAACAGTTGCAAGAGAAGTAGCTTTCATTTTAACTTTGGTGGAATAGGTAACAATATTGCCACCGAAGACAATATTAAGGGTTTATGACTGAGGCCTTGGAAAGTATTTTTGGCTTAGTTAATGATATATATATATATATACATATATATATATATATATATGNATATATATGTGTGTGTGTGTGTGTGTGTGTGTGTGTGTGTGTGTGTGTATATATATATATATGCCTTGATCCTATGGCATATTTTCATCACGAATTCTTATTATTCGGGCAACAAATCATTAACTCAGAAAATAGGAATATTAGGGAATTATGTTTATTTTATTTCAGAATTTGCTAGAAAATTCCTTACTACTATTATCTTGTGAAGTCAATGAATCTTCCTCTTATGAAAGGGTTAGCAGAGACAGAAGACCTTACAGATATCTATTTCTCTGTGCAATGAATCACTGATGAACCCAGGAAGAAGCCTAACAATGGCCAATGTCTCTAAACTTCTCTAGCTCATCTTTCTTGTATCTAGGTGTAATCTATAAACTTTAGTATCTTGTTTTTCTTTAAGGCTAGCTTCCCTTTTAAAGCCCGCAGACTCACGAGACACTGAAATAACACAGATTTCTGTTTTGTTTTTGTTGTTCAGCCATTTACTTGTGGTGGCTGACTCTTTGTAACCCCATGTTGGGTTTTCTTGGCAAATATAATGGAGTGGTTTGTCATTTCCTTCTCTATCTCATTTTATAGATGAAGAGCTGAGGTGAATAGGGTTAAATGATTTGCTTGGGATCACAGAGCTAGTAAGTGTCTGAGAACAGAGTTGAACCCAGGTCATCCTGACTCCAGACTTGGTGCTCTATCCATTGTATCACCTAGCTGCCCCTGGTTTCTATTTACTTAATTAAAAAATCAAGAGATCTCTTTATCCATTTCTATGAGAACTCCCTTACATTCACTTAAGGAGAGATCTTCGTAGTCTCTATTCTGCTTTGGATGACATTCCTATAAGATGCCAGGTCAGTGTTTGCTCTTTCCATCACTCAGCTTCCCACTGCTGACTTGTGCAGCAAGTCAATAACATTTACTTAGTGCTTACTATTGCTATCTTTTTTCCCTCTCTCTGCTTTCTGCTAGGTGCTACCTGTAGGACTGAACTATTCTTTCTAAAAAGTTATATTAGGTTTTAAGTAGCTGAAACATGGAGGCATTACCCCTGAATCTGACAACTATTTGGGGACTCTAGGAACAGAATGTATCTGAATTGTCTATAATAATGATGGGCAAACTTTTTAAAGAGGAGGCCAAAGGAAAGGAAATACTCATCTGTCAGTGTGTTTCTAAGGCAACTCTTTCTAAGTTTCCTTGTATTGTATCCTACTCATTGTATTCATCAGATTAGGAATAATGTTGCAGAGTTGGATAGGACATTTCAGGGGGCTGCATCTGGCCTGCGGACCATAGTTTGCCCATCACTGTACAAGACATTTTTCTAAGCACTGTGAAGGACACAAAGGGATGGAAGACATGGTCTTGCTTTCAAAATGTATTTTTTCTATTTGGGAGAGAAGGAAACAATGCCTTCCTTTTGGGTTTCCTCTGTCATTTTTAAGATCGAGGCTGTCTTCTTTACCAGGCTTTAAAAACTTTGAATGGACAGAACCCTGGAAGTAGCAATGGGCAAAAGACTTCAGGGTAAGGGGGAGGAATCAATGAATCAATGTGACTTATGGCAGTTTCTGATGGAGAACAAATGTTTGGGGAGGGGGAATTCTTAATTTGATGAGTACTCCAGCTAGTTGTGTTGATGTTTATCAAAAGATGAACTGAAATGGCTGAGCCTAGATAAACATATAGACTATTGGCTATAAAATAGATGAAGTCTTTCAATAACAAGGAACCTTAAAATGTTTACTTTGGTGCACAACAATGAGAATAAGCTAAAAGCACCATGGGCAGTCATAATGGATAAATGTCTGGATATTGCTGCAATAGGATATGCAGTCCAGGGCCTAACTTAATATTGTGATATTTATTCTCTTCAAAAGCTCTATGAGGAAGTCTAAACAAATGATATAATTTATAAAAGTGTTCTCATTATATCTGATGTCTTTCAAGCAAGCAAGACTTCCAAAATAAGCAAGGAAAAGAAAATTACAGTGAGTGAATTCATGACATTTTGGAGTCTTTATTTGGTATATGTTTATATACATCTTCACCATTCAAATGTAAGCTTTTTGAGAGTAGAGATTGCTTAAGAAAAGAAGAGAGTAGAGATTCCTTCATTCTTTTGATTTGTATCCTCCATGACTAGCATAATGTCTAGTACAAAGGAGGTGCTTAAAAACTCTTATTGATTGGTTGTGGGGGAGTAAAAAATGGCTTTGGAAGATTATTAAGAAGAAAGAGGGGGAAGCTGGGTAGCTCAGTGGATTGAGAGCCAGGCCTAGAGATAGGAGGTCCTAGGTTCAAATCTGGCCTCAGACACTTCCCAGATGTGTGACCCTGGGCAATTCACTTAACCCCCATTGCCTAACCCTTCCCACTTTTCTGCCTTGGAACCAATACACAGTATTGACTCCAAGACAGAAGGTAAGAGTTTAAAAAAAAAAAAGAAGAAAGAGCATCTTCAAGAAAATATGGTAATAGAGTAGCTTCAAAGCCCAGCAGGAAAAGATAAATAAATTCTATTTAAAATAACCATAGGCATTATAAAATGCTTGGGACTATACCTCCCAACACAAACCTAGGACCTATGAACCTAGTTCATATGACCACATTTACAAAACACTTTTCACACAAATAAAGAGAAATCTAAAATTTCAATAAATATTCATTGCTCGTGGGTTGCTGAGTCACTATAATGAAAATGAGAAGTCTGTCTAAATTAATCTACTTATTCAATGCCATTAAAGTACCAAAAACTTATTTTATATAGCTAAAAAAAAGTTCATCTGGAGGAAAAAAAAGGTCAGGAATATCAAGGAGGTTAAAAATAAGAGAAGAAAGGTTATATGGTTGTACTAGATTCCAAATTACATTATAAATTGGTAATCATAAATGAGTCTGGTACTGTCTAAGAAATAAAGGGGTGGATCACTGGAAGACAATATTATTTTTCACTTGTTTCAGTCATATTTGATTCTTCATGATTTAATAGGGGGTTTTCACTAGAATGATTTGCCATTTACTTGTCTAGCTCATTTTTCAGATGGAGAAACTGAGGCAAACAGGGTTAAATGACTCAGAACTACATAGCTAATAAGTATCTGTATCTAGATTCTATCCACTGTGACACTTCCCTGCCCTATTTTGATCAAAACAATGATCCAAAACAATTCTAAAGGACTCAGGATGAAAAAAATGCCATCAATCTCCAGAGAGAGATATGATTAACTCTGAGTACAGGCAGAAGCTTACTTTTTTTTTACTTTCTCTCTATTGCTTTTCTTTTTGGCAACATGACTAATTTGAAAATATGTTCTCCATGACCTCACATGTATAACTGATATTTGGTGGTTTGCCTTCTCAATGGGGAGGGTCAAGAGTGAGTTGGAGAGTTTGGAAATAAAACATTTTTAAATGAAAGACAGCATGGTAATTGAAAGCCCCAAATACTCAAGAGTATAATGGGCATTATATTTGATGATGTCATCTTCATCAAATGTTCTTTGTATTGTCATGGAAAGGACTAGGAGTCCTGGCTCTGCTTTCTTGCTTTATTATAGATGTAGAGTTGCAAAAGACATTAGTGGCCATCCTACCCAGCTCCCTATTTTTATAAATGAGGAAAAAAAAATGAAGACATTAATTGACTTACTAAGGGTCATACTAATGACTGAGTACCATAGTTAGGATTTGAATCAAGGACTTAACAGATTAGATAGTATTGTATCAATTATGTCATTCTGCCTTTACAATTAACTAGCATTCATGGACACTGGCAATTTGTTTTATCTTTTTATACTTCAATTTCCTTGTCGGCAATATATGAAGATTCCATTATGTACAGCTTATCCAGTTTCCTCCTACTCAAAATGTCTACACTGTCTCAGAAATTCAAGTCCTGTTTCTCAGAGTCAAATCCTTTCCTCAGGTTTCATAGTTTTCATTTGTTGACTTGGAATAATATTTGCAACAGATGTTTCGCAGAGTGGTGATCCTTAAATAATTATAGTGTTGTAAACTATGACAAACACTATTATGATTTTCTGAATATCATAAAGACAATTACGTTAGTAGTCACCATACACAGGGGTCTACTGGCACCAGCTCAAAGAGGCTCATTTATAAATGGTCTAATTGTTAATATTTCACTGTGAACATTTATACATCAGAAATTGGCAAATGTTACAAATCAGAGCTAGTTTTGTTATTCTGTTGGTTGTCTAAACTTAAAAAAAGATGGATAAAATGTTAATACTTCAGATTAAACTTAAGTGATTATCATGTGTTTTCAGAGTAAATGATATATTAAACATTTACATACCTCTTGATCATATCCCATCAGCTAGATGGCTCAGTGGATAAAGTACTGGCCTTGAAGTCAGGAAGACTCATCATCCTAAGTTCAAATCTGGCCTCAGACATTGACTAGTTGAGTAATCCTAGGAGGCATTTAACCCATTTGATTTCCTTTGCTCATCTATAAAATGAACTGGAAAAGGAAATGGATTATATCTGGTTCTTTTGTTTCTGACAAATTCACTCCTTTAGGGTTTTTTTGAGAAGGCCTTTAGTCCTTGCCAAGAAAGTTAAAAACTAGGGTAAAAAAAGAATTTGGCATGACAAACAATTAAGCAACAACCACATCATGTAAATTATAAATTGTGTCTCATAAATGCATCTCTACTAATCTTTCTCTTGAATTTTGGCCCTTAGTTGTGAAATAAAAAATAAATAGGTAGGTAAGGTTGATGAATTACTAAATATTTAGATTGTATAGTCTTTAGTGCTAGTTATCAGACATCCTCAGGTTTGGGAAGGATTCCAGAGAGAAACTGACAAGTTACCTCACTAATATCACTAATATAACTCAGAGTTTATTTAAACTAGGACAGGTAGGGGTAGAGGATTGGGATAATCTAACTAGGTATGGAAACTAATTCCTCCCACCAAAATCCAATAGGTTTGAACAGATGTTATCTACACTGAATCTCTATCTACAGATCCCAGCTACCTATACTATCCTCCTAACCAGAATTCCCCCCACCCCTTTGCTAGTAATCAGAGTAAGGGAGGGCAGGAAGATACACAGTCCACAGGATCAAAAGGGAGATGTCTCACAGACAGTTGTCCTCTGGAGTTTGGCACGATTCCTAGTAGAAATCACAGCAGTAGCAGGAGCACACAGGAAGAGATATAAATCCAATAAGAAAGGGAATAATGGTTTAACTCACACAGACTACCTGTGGAGTTTAAAACCAATCTTACCCACTTCCCAGAAAGTAAAACTGCTTGTAGGAGAAGTCCACATACACTGTCTCTCTTCAGAGAGCAAGTCCAACCAACTGTCCCAGCAGAGTCCCTGTCTCCAGGGTTCTGGAATCTCTCTCTGGCTGTTTTGGCACTTTCTGTTTTCCCTATGATTTTCCTATAACAGTTGTCAGGAACTTAACATTTTACCTAGATGTTGCAATGGCAGCCCAAATCCAAGGTGTCCAAAATGGAACTTGTCATTTCCCCCCATTTAAACCTTACCATCCTCCAAACTTCATTTTTTTTGATAGCACTCTTCTCCTAATAGTCAGCATAGTTTGCAGCCTCAAAATCACCATTGTGATTATTTTGTATTTATCTATTTAGTTTATCTCTCATAAAATGTAAATTCTTTATGGTCAGGGACTCTTCATTTTTGTCTTTATATCCTTAGCCTCTATCCCAGTGCTTGCTAAGAACTTATTAAATGTTTGTTGCTTGCTCACTAAGTCACTGAGTACTCTTTCTCCCTGAGATCCCTCAGTGAAAATTAGTTGCCCTATCTAATTAATATCTAATTAATTCTATTATCATAACCTCTCTTGTATCTATTTCTTTTGTTTGTCATATACCTAGTTTAGGCACTAATCTCCCCAAACTGAGCCATTGTGGTAACCTAATTGGTCCTTGCTTCTAGTGTTTCCCATCTCCACTTCACCCTCCACAGAACTGTCAAAATAATCTTCCATAGGCATTGTTCAAACATTGTCATTCCTCTGCTCAAAAATTGTCACTAGTTCCCTCTAGGATAAAATATAAATTTTTTAGTCTTGCATTTAGACCTTTCAGTAGTTCAGCTCTAATTTATCTTTTCAGACTTGATTCATATAACTCTCTTTCTTGTGTCCTATAGTCCACCTTAAATGCTGTGCTTGCTATCACCTGAATTTGTCATTCTGTCTCATCTCTTTGTTTTCATTTTATCTGTATTTCCAAAGCCAGAATTTTCTCCCTTCTCATCTCTAACTTCTTATAATCCTTGTTCAATCATTTTTCAGTCAAGTCCAACTCTTCATGACTCCTTTTGGGGTTTTCTTGGCAAAAATACTAAAGCCATTTCCTTCTCTAGATCATGTTATAGATGAGGAAATTTGGGAAAACAGAGAAATGTGAATTGCCCAGAGTGGCACAGATAGGAAGTATTTAGGGTCAAATTTGAACTCAGAAATATGGTCCAGGCTTGCCTTTCTACCTTTTGTACCAACTAGCTGCCCCTTGGAATCCTTAGTTTCCTTTGGAGTTCCGTTTGGGTACCACCTTTTACAAAAATCCTTTCATGATGCTCCAATTTGTTTCTGTTCTTCCCTTCCTCTCATTATGTTTTATTTACTAAATACACGTTGTATTACCCTTGCCTCCTTTGAAGTAGGGACTATTTTGGCATTAACTTATAGCCTAGCTCAATGCCTCACACATAATATTAAATGCTTGTTAAATTGAATCAAATATTTCAAGAACCTAGGATTTCATTGGTCTAAGTGCGTATGTAGAAAGTATTACAGGTGTACATAGGTCATGGAACATGGGTTTGTATAGGAAGGACCAATGGTGCAGTAGATGGAGTACAAAACTGGAGTCAGGAAGACGAGTTCAAATTTAGCTTCAGACTGTATAATCCTGGGCAAGTCATTTGCCTGCTGTTCTTCTCCGTTTTGTCACATGTAAAATTAACATAATAACAGCATCTGCCTCCTGCCTCAAAGGGTTTCTGTGAGCATGAATGAGACAATATTTTTTAAAGTGCCTATCACAATGTGTCATCTGTCCAGGCATAAGGATTATGGAAATATGTATTGCATGAAAGCACTGGAATAACTTATATTAGACTATTTACTCCCTTGGGGAAGGAGGGAGAGGGAAGGAGAGAATGTGAATCAAAAAATGTTAGAAAACAGTTGTTGAAAATTTTTTCTACATGTAATTGAAAATTTTTCTAAGTTTTAAAAACTGCCCATCATAGTACCTGAGACATACATAATGTGTACTTAATAAATGTATTTCCCCTTTCCTTTACTCTCATCTATGTACAATGAACAACTGACACACACTCTACATATTAGTCTTGGGCAAAACATCATATATTAGTAAATATTCTTTGTGAGTTGCTGTGAAGGAAAATTCATTATCCTTGAGTCAGTCCAGTGGTCAGTCCTTAACTTAGCTGCATTGGTATTTTTTCAAATCTATACTTGGAAGTATTTTTAGTGCTTTTAGCTTAATCTTCAAGATCAGGATCACTTCCATGATCCAATGATGTGTCAGAGTAGTGGAAAATTGATAAATATCACACATAACAACCTAAGATTTTTGGAAAATCTAAGGACTTGAATGTACGTGGCTTTCAGTTAACTTTTTCAGAGATAAGAGATTTAATATGTTGTCGTTAGTCCAACATTTTTATTAATAACTACAGATAAGCATAAAGCAAATGCCTCTTATTAAGTAATATAAAGAGTTACAGAGTTGAAAGATTGAAATACAAATGAGGATGACATTGCCCCTCTATTCCATTGGTTTACCATGTAAGCAACCTTAGCTCTTGTTTTGGAAAGATGCCTTGAAATATTGCAAGATACAGAATGTTTTAAGATATAGAGTCAGGAAATAATTCTGAGAGTCTACCAAGTATCCCTTCTTCATAACACAGTCATTTTAGATCCCTCTTGCTTCTGCTGCACATTCTGTTTTGCTGGCTAAAAACATTATCATCAAAACTACTGTGTTCTGTGTTTGGAAATAATTCTGTTAAATGAAGAAGTAAACATGGGAAAAAGTAGATATGTATGTCTCATTCCTGGAAAAAAACAAGTTTTCAGAATTCTGTTGAAGCAATACAAATGAAGGAATGCATCAGAAGAAACAGAAGTTAATTGATAGTGACAACTCAGAGAGTGAGAATGACGGGATATAAGTTCCCTGTGGCAAGAGTTGTACCTAATTAATAGTTTTTCTTCCATTTTTATCTATATCAAAGTTATAAACTTTCCAAGCTGGAAGGAACTCAAAGGCTATCTTTGGAATCTCCTGAACAATATCCCTGATAAGTGATAATCTATCCTGTGTTGCCTTTTTTGGGGAGAGGAATTGCAATAGTGATCATGTTTCGGTTTTCTCGTTGAAGATACTAGAGTGGTTTGCTATTTCCTTCTCCAGCTTATTTTATAGATGTTAAAACTGAAACAAAGAGCACTTAAGTGACCTACTCAGGGCCACACAGCAGGAAGTGTCTGAGGCCATATTTGAACTCAGGAAGATGTTTTCCTGATTCCAAGGCTCATGTTCTATATACTACATCACCTAACTGCCCATGGACATCATGAAACCATAATTTTAGAGTAGGATGATATGTAAGAGGTCATTGAGTCCAGGTGTCATTGTACAAATGAGGAAAATTAAGGCATATAGAGGTTAAATGACTCACCACGGGACCGTTTAGCTAATAAATGATTGAGATGGAAATTTGAACCCGTGTATTCCCAACTTCAAGTTCACTACCTTATTCACTGTACTGTTTGGCACCAAAGGAATTCATTATCTCCTGAAGCAGTTCATTTGACTTAGAGACAGTTTTAATTTTGATTAATGGTTTTTCCTTAGATTGACCTGAAATCTACCATTTCCCCCCAATTGAGCCTCATTCTGACCTCTGAGGTCACAATAGTTCCTCTGTCACATGATAGCCCTCAGCTGCCATGTTGTACTCCTTCAATTTTTAGAGACTTCTGTCTTGTGCAGTGGATACAGCTGTGGCCCTAGAGTTAGAATGTCTTGATTTCAAATCCAGCCTCAGGTACTTATTAGCTGTGTAACCTTTGGCAAGTCACTTAACTTCTTTCTGTCTCAGTTTTCTTCACTGTAAAATAGGAGAAATAACAATAACTGCCCTCCCTCTGTTTTTGTAAGGATCAAAAGGGAAAATATTTGTAAAATGTTAAGCATGGTGCTTGGCACATAGTAGCTGTGTAATAAAAACATATTCTCTCCCACTTTCCTCTTCCCTAAAGTTTAAATTATGCCTTCACTTGATCCTCATTTGGTATAGTCCCCACTTTTGTAATCATTCTTGTTATACTCTTTTAGCTATATGCTTATTTTTCAATGTCCTTCCTAAACTGTGGAACAAAGAATTTATCTTCCTCTTCAGTAAAATGGGAATACTTTTCTGCACATGTATATTTAATCTGTTGTTAATTGATGGTGCTCTGCATGTCCATTGTTGGCAATGGACCTTGCATTATAAAAATCTGACTTCTAGATTATGGAACCTAAACTTCTAGTCTGGTCTTTACTTCATAAGATAAAGCTATCATTCAAATATACTAATAACTAATCATGGAAACATGAAATTTATAAGTGTTTAAACGATATAGTTTAAGATTAATAAAAATTGTGATTTATTCAATTTTAATAGTTAAAATATCCTTAAAAACCCAACACCTATCTTCTAAGATTATTATGAAGATAAAAAGAGATAATTTAAAAGTGCTTTGTTCACTCAAAAGAGCTACATAAATGCTAATTATTACTATTATTGTTGCTTTACTATAGTGTTAAGTATTTTTTTAATAGTCTTGAGAGTTTGCTTGCTTTTTATAAACTAAAAAATGTTAGATTCCTTAAAGTTCAGCAGCCTGGAGTTCTATAACATGACTTTAAAAACATTTTTGAAATGTGCAATTATTATTTAAGTAAAGTATGTTTTTAAATTTTGTGAACAAATTATCTTTTATACAGATATGCCCAGAGTGAGAGCCAGGTGTGCTGATATCCTGGTCTACACTATATGTATGCTTGCTTGTGATATCAAAAGATTTTGTGTTCACAAACTAACAAAGTGATATTAGATGTGTAGAAGATGCCAAAAAAGTATTTTGTATATATTGTCCATATTTAGATGTTTTCTCAATTTTTTCCCTAAAAAAATCATTAAAAATGTTCTCCCCATTATTATTCTTCCTACCTCTACCACATGGCTTAGAAATGTTATATTTGTAGGAAATCAAAGGGCTTAAATTTTTCCCTTCATTCTGGTTTGAAAAATGAGTTAAGGTTGGGGGACATGCCTTAGTCTATTGTAAATTTTTCACATGCTATCAGGATTTGAAGAAACTTTAGAGACTATTTGGTTCATTTCCTTACTTTTATAGTTGAAGATATTAAAGGCCAGAGGTTTGCCTAAGAGTATGGTGCCAATTTTGGTGGTAGCTAATATTCATGCCAGGTACTATTTTTTACCCTTCCTTTTCTGTCACTTTTTGGAACTGGGAGAGGAGGGAGCACCTTTATTTTCTCATCATCTACAAACATTGTAGCTTATAATATTCTTTCACCTTTCCTTTCCAAGAAATGACCTGACTGCTAAGAACATTTGCTCAACAATATTCCAATACATTTCTGAAACTTATTAGAATAATACTGTTTTGTAACAGAGGAATCAGAGAAGACCTATTTGAACTGATGCAGTGAAGTAAGGAGGACCAAGAGAATGTTATACAATAAAAGCAATGTAAAAACAATTTTGAACAACTTAAAGCCTCTCATCAGTGCAATGACCAACCATGATTTTAGAGATCTGATGTAGAAGAATGCTGCCCACTTACTGATGCAGATAAAATGGTCTGCATGCACAGAATAAGGCACATATTTAAGGTGTATGTTTGCTAGATTATGCATATTTGTTATGAGGTGTTTGTTTTTCTCCTTCTGCCTCCGACCCTGCAAAGGAGAGAAAACAAATGCTTGTTTAAAAAAGTAGAATATAATTTTTAAAAGTTTGCTACTCCCTCATAACACTGGGAGATTTCCTAACATTTGTTGACAAAGTTCCAATAAATTCATTATTAATTCAACCAGAAGCATGTTTATTGAATATTTCCTATATATAAATGAAATACTATATGTAAATAATGTAATGGAATGAAGATTTATGTGGCTTCTATTATATTCCAGGCACTATGCTGTATTTTATGAATATTATATTATTTGATCCTCACAATCATCCTGAAAGGTAGAAGCAAATAAAAATTAAGTGACTTGCCCATGGTCACACAGTCAGGAATTATCTGAGGCTAGATTTGAATTCAGATCTTCCTAACCCCAGCATTAGTATCCTTTCTACTCCATCACCTAGCTGGGTTTGTAAACCTTAAAGTGTGATATAAAAGCCAGCTATTATCAAAATTATTATTAAAGTATCATACTGGGTACAGGGGGGATAATAGTTAAGACACTGGTCCTGACTTTAAGGGGCATATATATATGTGAAATGCAGTACAGTTGTCCTTTATATTATATTACTATATGTATATACTGCATATATATACATATATTATATATAAAACAGAACAAATACAGTTGTCCCACAATAACTCAGTGTATGATCCTGGAAAAAGGATTTTTCACTGTGGAGTAGAATTGCCTAACTAAACCAGTCACTAGTTAACTGACAGTACAAATTTTTATATGTGTGTATCTTTTTTTGTTCTAACATTGTGATGATTCTGTCTTAAAATTATAGATTTTAGGATGAAAATGATCTTGGAGTCTATGTTATTTAAACTCCTTATTTTGCACATGAGAAACTGAGACCCAGAGAGGCCAGCTAACTTCTCCAAGATCATACAGCCAGAAAATGGAAGAACAGAGATTAAAATTCATGTCTTCTGACTCAGAATTCAGTATAACTTCCAATATGCCACCCAGCTTCCAGTGCAGGGTATCTAGGTGGCACAGTAGAGAGAGAGTTCCAGGACTGCTATGAGGAAGAACTGAGTTCAAATATGGTCTGAAACATTTACTGGCTGTGTGTCCCTGGGCAAATCACTTTAGCTCTTTTGGCCTTAGTGTCCTCATTGTTAAAATTAGACGGAGAAGGAAATGGCAAACTACTTCAGGATCTTTGCCAAGAAAACCCTAAATGAGGCAAAAAAGAGTCTGACACAACTGAAGAACAAGAAACTTCCAGTAATCATCAGTATAGATCAGCAATTCATCTGTGTATAATCTTACAGAGTTGTTCAGGGTACCATTTGTTAACTATGAGTTAGCCATGTTAACCTGTTAACCAGGTGTTTAACTATGAGGTTAAATTACTTTCCCAGAATAGACCAGAAATAGAATTTCAGACCAGATCTTATTTTTGAATTGAAAAATTCCATTTAATTATTTATTTATCTATCTATCTATTTATTTATTTATTTTTTTAGACCCTTAACTTCGGTGTATTGTCTCATAGGTGGAAGAGTGGTAAGGGTGGGCAATGGGGGTCAAGTGACTTGCCCAGGGTCACACAGCTGGGAAGTGGCTGAGGCCGGGTTTGAACCTAGGACCTCCTGTCTCTAGGCCTGACTCTCACTCCACTGAGCTACCCAGCTGCCCCTTAATTAATTATTTTAGAAGATTTTTTCCATGGTTACATGATTCATGTTCTTTCCCTCTCCTCCAAATCCTCACAACCCCCACCCTCCATAGCCAATGTGCAATTCCCCTGGGTTTTAAACCAGATCATGCAAAGATTGGCTCTCTGCCTATTATGCCATTTTACCTTTCAATGCCATATCATCAATTTTATGACAAATGATAGTTTTTCGGTATCCAGATAGCGTAAAGACAAATGTAAATAAATGTATTTAAATGCAACCTTGATATTAGTACCATTAATCTTCAGAAAAAGTCTAACCAGTTTAGAAAAGTTTGACAACAGATCATTTTCCAAGGACCTGCCTAGTTAAATTCTGAGAAACTCATTTTCAGAAGGTTGAGCTTTTGGCAAAGTGCATTTTTGGCTATAGAAACTTATGAAAACATCTATGAAGACAGAGAAGGATTGCATAGGTGGAAATTGAAGCAAAATCAGTGGCCTAACAGAAAAATCCAATCTTTAAAGTACTAAAGTGTCATGGCACTGTTTTCCTGACAAAACATTCTGCTACTTTTTTTTTTGCAGTATTAGGTCTAAATCAACAAATACAACTAAATTGAAATTGAAAAATGAGTAGTAGACATTGTTGATGGATAACTAAGCAATAATCTTAATCAAATATGAATTTTGCCCCCAAGAATGATATCAGCCACTTACTGCTAATTGGTATTTCCTTTTTAACTGTCAGTGGAATGAGTCTCTTATTATTTTACAATTATTGCTATTGCCCAGAGGGGAGAAATAAGCAGTTTTTTTAAAAGATCAGTTTTCTGTATCAGAAAAAAAATAAACCTCTACCACCTAAACCCTTTACTATTTGGATATTTAAGTAGAACACAGACTCTTTGAAGAACGTATTTTCTTTCAGAGAATCTTTTCCATATATAGTAATTTAAAATAACCCAAACTTTCCCAGTTTCTTGATTCACGTGAGCTGCCTCTCTTCCCCCCCCCCCACCAGAAGGCATCATTGGCAATAGCTGTCACATAGTTACTTCATCTTCCAGTAAAATAAACACAAGTACATTTATGAAAGAATTTGTGAATTTTCCAAACTGGGTTAAACGGGGTTCATACAACCTTGGTTTAAATTGTGGCTCTGAATGATTAAAAATAGGCTTTTGGATTAGGTGTTCTCTAAAATATCTTTTACCTTTAAATCCAAGATCATAGAATCCTAAACTAACCAGTGAAACTTTTAGTGTGCATAATTCTGCCTTTCTTAAGAATGACTTTATTTGATGAGAAAATGGATATAAAGACACAATACTACCTTGGCAGAACTCTAAAGTTTTAAGGAATAAATTGATAATTATGTATTAAACACCTGCTATGTGAAGATCATTATACTGTGAACACATATGAAATAAGAATAAGATCATTATTGCTCTTAAGTAAAGAAAACAGTATTAAATAAAAAGTTTATATCATCAGCTTCAAAATAAATTCCTGATTTATATAGCATTCCTTTTTTTTTTGTTTACAAGGGATAAGAAGTAGTGAAACAAAGAAGAAGGACTAGTTCCAAGATGAATTTTTTTGAAAGATTTTTTTGGAAGAAGTTTTTTTAAATTAAATTTCCTGCCCCACCCCCACTTAACAAAAGTATTTTATCTCCCTCCCTCCCACTGGGGAAAAATAGAAAAACAGTATTTTTGTAATATTTATACATAGTTGGGCAAAACAAATTCCCATATAGGTCACATCTCAAAATATATGTATATACATATATGTACATATGTGTGTATATAAATGTGTATATATATATGTGCATATATATATATATATATATTTAATTCTCCATCCTGAAACTGTCACCTCTCTGTCAGAAGGAGGATTGCAAAAAGTCAGCATTGATTATTTGAAACCATGATTGGCCATCTCACTAATCAGGATTGGCAAGTGGAAGAGTTATTTTGAAGGAAAAGAAGTGAATCGGCTCTAGGCATATTCAGGAAGGCTACGGGAGGTTCTCTGTGTAAGGGTTTATAAATTTTTTCACTTAACGTTCTCATTTTTAGTAGTTTATATTCAGCTTTTAGATAGATTTCTAGAGATTTATATAGATTTGACTTTTTGCTAATGAAACATTGTTACTTTCACTGCAATCAAATCCTTATTTTAAATAAATTTAGGCCCATCATTGAAAAGCTGAAGGATCATAATTTCAAATTAATGAGCCCTGATCCTTACCTGCCATCAAGCAGTTCTTCTTCATGGTATTATTTGTTTGATGTGAGTTACTTCTTTGACAGATCCCCGTAGGGATAGGAATAATATCTACAGATCTCAGATATGTATCATATTTCATTTGCCAAGAAAAGTGTTTGCTACACTAGAGTACTTTTTTTAACCTTTTGGTCTTAGGATCCCTTTCAATTCAAATTATTGAGTACTTCTCCTCCCTACCAAAGGGCTTTTATTCATGTGAATTATATCTATTATTATTTACCATATTTTAACATTATTACTGAAATAGTTTTGGCCTTGTAGGTTTCCTTGAAAGGGTCTCAGAGACCCTTAGGGACTGCTGCTGTTGTAGAAAGTTCTTGGATTTGTAGTTGTAAAATGATGGTTGAGTTATGATTCTGCTGCTTGTTAGCAATGACTTTGAATAAATTATGTCTCATCCTCAGTTTCCCAATCTACATAATAAAAAAACTGGAGTAAATTACCCCTGCAGTCCCTTCCAGATCCAATATTTGGTGATACTGATTTTATTAGAAAGGCTCATTGAATAAAAGAATTTTTCTGTATTAAAGATGTTAAATATGGTGAAGTTGTTGATGAACAAGTCCTCTACCTCAATTCAGTTTAATAAATATTTCTTTGGAGGCCATTACATGCAAAGCACTATGGATATGAAGATGAAAACTAAATAGTTCCTGCCCTTAGGGACATTACTTCTACTTGGAGGAAACCAGACAGATAAATATAAGTTCTCTCTCTCTCTCTCTCTCTCTCTCTCTCTCTCTCTCTCTCTCTCTCTCTCTCTCTCTCTCTCTCTCTCTCTTTTTCTCTCCTTT